>NC_052070.1:82679813-82772313 GCF_015852505.1 Tachyglossus aculeatus
TTATTATTATTATTAAGGTTCTCCCCCACCAGACTCTAAACTCATTATGAGCAGGGAATATGTCTACCAACTCTGTTCTATTGTACTCTTCTAAGTGCCTAGTACAGAGCTCTGCGCACAGTAAGTGCTCAGTATATACGTTTGATTGATTGAAGGTGTCCGGCCGAAGTAGGATTATCTGAAACTCAGGAAGGCAGAAAGAAGAAATCGAGTCTTTCTCTTTATGGACAGAGGGTTTTTTTGGAGTGGATCCAGCCATCTGTGTTTGTCCCTGGAGCTTATTCGAACAGGAGGATGGGGCTGGAGGTCATAATGGGCTTCCAGGATCTTTTCTGCCAGGGTGTCGGTCAACTTTCTCCTTGCCTGGGTTCTGACACACCTTCCACCTTTGGGGAAGAGCCAAAAAGAAGCAGGAGGAAGGTGGTGACCTGAGGGATCCAGATGGAGCCCTGCCCAGTCAGCAGGTACAGAGAAGTGCTCATTTGGAGCTTAGCTGGAGGCTCTCAAACCTGCCAGGCATCACCTGGGGGAGGATCTGCAGCTTAAGCCTGGGTGCCTCAGAGTCAGTGATTTAACTGAGAGATTTTATGGTCTGAAAATGGCCTTAAAATTTGTTTGGAATTACCCAGAGCACATTTTAAACACTTAAATTACCATCTTCATATTTCTGGATCTTCACAGTGGAGGAGTAGGGAAGGGCGGGCAGCCTGAGCCAAGCTTCTGTCTCTCTCCCCTTCTGCCCTGCTGTGATTCTTTAGGTGCCTGGGGTTGGGCAGTATTTCTCCAGCGATATTAATGATAATAATAATAATCATTATTATTATTCTTATGGTATTTGTTAAGCACTTACCATGTGTCAAGCACTGTTCTAAGTGCTGGGGTAGATACAGGGTAATCAGGTTGTCCCACATGGGGCTCACACTTTTAATCCCCATTTTACAGATGAGGAAACTGAGGCCCAGAGAAGTTAAGTGACTTGCCCAAGGTCACAGCAGAGAAGTGGCAGAGCCAGGACTAGAACCCATGTCCTCTGACTCCCAAGCCCTTGCTCTTTCCACTGACACGCTGCTTCTCTATGTGTTTCATACCTAGTAGGCATCTCTATTTGAGTTCATTCATTCATTCAATCATATTTATTGAGCGCCTACTGTGTGCAGAGCACTGTACTAAGCGCTTGGGAAGTACAAGTCGGCAGCATATAGAGACGGTCCCTACCCAAAAACGGGCTCACAGTCTAGAAGGGGGTTGGGGGAGAGCACACAAAACCAGCCTCAGATGCCTCTCCCATCCCCATCCTCCATCTTCCCTACTTCCTCATGACTGAAGACCAAGAGCTCATCAAGCAGAAAATCCATTGCAAGCCCCAGAGAGGATCCTAACCCATTTCTGACACCCACCTACTCTCTGTACCTCGATCCTATCTATCCTGTTTCCAACCTCTTGCCCACGTCCTTCCTTGGGCCTGAAAATCCCTCTCCTACAGATCCGGCAGGCCACCACTCTCTCCACTTTCAAAGCTTTACACATCTCCTCCCACAGGCCCGTGGCCTCATGGAAAGGGCCTGGGGGTCAGAGGACCTAGGGTCTAATTTCAGTTCTGTCATTTACCTGCTGTCTGACCTTGGACAAAGTTACTTAATTTCTCAGTGCCTCATTTCCCTCATCTGCAAAACAATGTTTCAATACCTGTGCACTCTCCTACTCAGAATGTAAGCCCCATGTGGGACCTGATAATTTTGTATCTACCCAGTGCTTACTATGGTGTTTGATGTATAGTAAGTACTTAACATATACCACAATGATTTATTCTTATCATTATTAATAATTATTATTGTTTCCCTAATTAAGCCTTTATTTTCCTATCTGCCCTCCCCTCTGCATCAACTATACACTTGGCTGTGTACCCCTTAAGCACTTTGATACTCCAGCTCCATAGCACTTGTGTAAATATCCTTACACCCTATTTTCCTTATGTGAAATTTATTGTAACATCCATTTTCCTCTCTAGACTGTAAGCTCCTTGTGGGCAGAGGTCACATCTACCAACTCTGTTGTATTTTACTTTCCCAAGCACTTAGTACATTGCTCCGAGCACAGTAAGCTTGATAAATACCACTGAGGTCATGGGTTCAAATTCCGGCTCCACCAATTGTCAGCTGTGTGACTTTGGGCAAGTCACTTAACTTCTCTGTGTCTCAGTTCCCTCATCTGTAAAATGGGGATGAAGACTGTGAGCCCCACGTGGGACAATCTGAGAACCTTGTATCCTCCCCAGTGCTTAAAACAGTGCTTTGCATAGTAAGTGCTTAACAAATGTCATTATTATTATTATTATTATTACTGATTGATTGATTGATAGGTTGATCATGGGAGAATAATGCAAATTGCCCATTCTTTTTCTGGGTTCAGAATTCTAATATTTTTTGAAAAGACCGATTCTATCCAGCCCAAATTTCAATTCCCAAGCCATCTGCCCGAGCACATCTGGCCCTGGATCTGAGCTCAGTCAATGGAATTTATAGAGCACTTAGTGTGCAGAGCACTGTGCTGAGCATTCTGCCCTCACTTAACAGCTTCTGCGTGATTCCTCCCGGTTTAACTTCACTGAGGGGATTGAACTGCTTTCCAACTGGCCTCCCACCCTTCCCTACTACAATCCACTGGCCTCCGTCCCCTCCCTCACCCCCCTACCCCTGGCCTTGTGCTTCTCTCAGCCTCACCTGCCAAGGGGTGGCCCTTCTATTCCCCAGGCTCTCATGCTCTCTACCTGCCACAGTCTTCTAATCTGCAAAAAAGCCCAGCTTCTGGGGGCTGTCAGAAGGGTCCTGTACATTCTATCCCTGACAGGACCTCTCCAGGAAGCCCTGGAGGGAACACCATTAAAATGGTTTATGTAGGGATATGTTAGTTTCGGTGCAATAAAAATCCCAACCAAAGTCATTGGAAAAGCCAGCTCCTGGGTAATTATGGGAGGGAGGAGATAGCTTCCATATGTTGGGCTGGGTGCAGGGAACCCGGGGTCTGCATCTGTTCCCTTTGTTCTGTCAAAACACAGAGCTAAACGAGGGGGTCTGACCTCCCGATAAACCCTGAGCCAGAACCCTCTGCTGGCTTCGGGGAGAACCCGGGGGCAGGATTGGGGAGGTCAGAGGGCAGCCACATCTGGCCTAAAGAAGGGCCGGAGGTGGGGTGAGTTGAGAGGTAGGGGAAAGAAAAGAGGGAGGGGCTGGGTAATCAATAAACTGTGCTACCAGAGAGATCAGAGAACCGTTCATTAATGAGCTTGTTAAGTGATTGATATGCTTAATTTTCCTGTCAAATGTGGACCTCCCTTGTAAACATGTCAATTGAGAAAAGTTCAAGCTTGTCACTTGGATTTATGGCTGGAATAACATGTAGGTGGAAAGGAGAGGCCCGTCCCCTGTGGCCCATGCTGCTTGCTATTAAATGTTAAGGCCAGTGTATCCAGGTGTCTGAAAGGCCCTCTCCCTTTTTTTTCTTCCTACAGCTGAGATAATAATAACAGCCCCCTGCCCTTTTTTCTCCTGGAAATTCACACACACACACACACACACACACACACACACACACACACACACACACACACTCCCCCGCCCAACCCAAACATCCTCAAAACTTGGCCATCTCAACAATTAAACTCTTTTTAATTGGCTCATCTTTATAGACCAAGAGGCAGCTTGGCTTTGACATATTTGGGTGGTTGTTTGGGAAATTGGAGTCCTCCCTTCCAACCTACGTGGCTGAAACAAGAAAACGTCACTAAATTTGGGGAGCGGGGGTGGAGAGGAAAGGGGAGGGAGTTACTCTGGGTGAATGGTGTGAGGCAGAAGGGCAGCCATGGGCAAATGTCAGATGTTGAACCAGGAAAAAACTGTGAGCCGTGTTGCATTTGTCCTTGTTGCTGCTGTTAAAGGAAAAAAAAAAAGCAGTGGTTCCTGGTATACAGCGGGAGGGTGATATCAATAGATCATTTAATCAGTGGCATTTATTGGGTGCTTACTGTGTACAGAGCACTGTACTAAGTACTAGGGAGAGTACAGTATAACAGAATTGATAGACACATTATACATTCTCCCCCTTCTAGACTGTGAGCCCATTGTTGGGTAGGGACTGTCTCTATATGTTGCGACTTACACTTCCCAAGCGCTTAGTACAGTGCTCTGCACACAGTAAGTGCTCAATAAATGTGATTTAATGAATGAATGAATGAATGCCCACAAGGATGAAAGTAGTTGATACAAGCTCTGCGGGTGCCACGTGACTTTAGATGAGCAGACAGACATGTTCAAGGCTAACAGAAAGCAGGCTGTATACAAGTAATACTTTTCTTCACTGAAATAAGGTCCTCATCCCCACTCTTTCCCTTTTTGAACCCTTGATTCATTCATTTATTCAATTGTATTTATTGAGTGCTTACTGTGTGCAGAGCACTGTACTAAGCACTTGGGAAAATACAATAAAACAATAAACAGTGACATTCCTGGAGCACATGCTCCCTTCTTTCAGATACATCATTTACTTGACTCTGGACTGCACACTCGTGCAGGAGAGACATGTCTTTGGGGTGGCAGCTTTTTGGAACTTACCTGCAACTGCCAGTAAATGAGGTCTGTTTGAAAGGGGTCATCCAGACATTCAGAGTCTGGTCCTTGGACAAGGGAATGTACCTTTAGACTGTAAGCTCACAGTGGGCAGAGAATAATAATAATAATAATAATAATAATAATAATAATGATAATGGTATTTGTTAAGCACTTACTATGTGCAAAGCACTGTTCTAAGTGTTCTAAGATGATCAGGTTGTCCCACAGGGGGCTCACAGTCTTAATCCCCATTTTACAGATGAGGGAACTGAGGCACAGAGAAGTTAAGTGACTTGCCCAAAGTCACACAGCTGACAATTGGCGGAGTCGGGATTTGAGCCCATGACCTCTGACTCCAAAGCCCGGGCTCTTTCCACTGAGCCACGCTGCTTCTCTGTGTCTCAACTCTGTTTTATTATACTCTCCCAAGCGCTCAGTACCGGGATCTCCACACAGAAGTGCTCAATAGATACCTTTGATTGAATGCATTATGTGTAATAGAATAGGGCTTTATTCCTTCAGTCATATTTATGAGGGCCACTGTGTGTAAGGCACTGTACTAAGTGCTTGGGAAAGTACAATACAGCAATTAACAGGCACACTTCAGTTTCAAACCAGCTCCAGTGGGCCAGGAGGCCGAGGGGAACACTTACTTTAAGGCTGGGTGCTCCAGAGGAGGCCAACGAAGGGCACTTGCTGGTGCAGGTGGCATTCACCCAGGGTGAAAGAGGCACCTGTCCCAGGCTCACTGCCATAAAGGGGTCCTCCCTGCAGCTGCGTGGGCCTCACAGTGGCCAACCAGGTGGCATCACACCCCCTTTTCACCTTCTCTCTCTACCATATTTCTTTAGCCTCAGCAGCTGCTGACTTAAAAATAGTCCTGGCCTTGTCAGGGAAGGGAATATTTCCCCAATGCTCGGGGAGGGCAACCTTGGAATGTTTTTGGACCGGGCTCACCAGAACCACAACATTGTCATGTGCTTCTACCCGATTCCTGCCTCACCTCTCAGTGGGGGCTCACAAACTAACCCATCTCACATCTACAGTGGCCATTCATTCCATTTTATATCGGGCAGTTTGTTTATTTGCTACTCTGTTCTCTGTCCTGTCTTGTTAGGGCTCCATATGCTTTTACATCTGGTATTTTTATTTTTATGGGCTCAGTTTTCCTCTTCCTCGGCTCCTGCTGCTGAGTTCCTTGGCTTGGAAGTGGCCCTCCATGTTCACAAGGACCTGGGATAATAATAATAATGAGGAGGAGGAGGAGAAGAAGGAGAATTATAATAACAAATGTGGTCGTCGTTAAGTGTTTGCCATGGGCCAAGCACAGTACAAAGTACTGTGGTAGATACAGTCTCATCAGATCCAGTTCCTCTCCCACATAATAATAATAATAATAATAATGATGGTATTTGTTAAGCACTTACTATGTGCAAAGCACTGTTTTAAGTGCTGAATGGGAGCACAGTCTAGGGAGGAGGAGGAACAGGTATTGAATCCCCATTTTACAGGTGAGGAAATGGAAGCAAGGAAAACTCAAGTGATTTGCCCTAGGTCACACACACTGCAGGTAAGTGACAGAGCTGGGATTAGATCCCAGATTCTCTGACTCCCAGGATTACAGTGGCCCTAAAGCAATGGGAGGGGTCAGCTATCCATCCAGTGACTTGTTGAATGTCTCTATTAGCTCTGTGAACTTCCATAAATAAACTTTATGTCCTTATGTCAGTCTTAGTTACCTTATGGGTTCAGGAAAAGGTAGCCAGAGCTTTTTAGAGAAACAGCATGGCTCAGTGGAAAGAGCCCAGGCTTTGGAGTCAGAGGTCATGGGTTCAAATCCCGACTCTGCCAATTGCCAGCTGTGTGACTTTGGGCAAGTCACTTAACTTCTCTGTGCCTCAGTACCTCACCTGTAAAATGGGGATTAAGACTGTGAGCCTCCCATGGGACAACTTGATCACCTTGGAACCTCCCCAGCGCTTAGAACAGTGCTTTGCACATAGTAAGTGCTTAATAAATGCCATTATTATTATTATTATTAGTAGTAGTAGTAGTATTAATGCCACCATGGCCACCCTAAACACCACCCATGGCCTAGTGGATAGAGCATGGATCTGGGAGTCGGACGGTCATGGGTTCTAATCACGGCTCCATCACTTGTCTGTTGTGTGACCTTGGGCAAGTCACTTCACTTCTCTGGACCTCAGTTACCTCCTCTGTAAAATGGGGATTGAGCATGTGAACCCCACATGGGACAAGGACTGTGTCCAACTTGATTTGTTTGTATCCTCACCAGTTCTTCGTACAGTGCCTGGCACATAGTTAAGCGCTTAACAAACACAGTCCCTGTCCCACTTGGGACTCACAGTTTTATTCCCCATTTTACAGAGGCACAGAGAAGTTAAGTAACTTGCCCAAGGTCACGCAGCAGACAAGTAGTGGTGGAGCCACGATTAGAACCCAGGTCCTTCTGACTCCCAGTCCTGTGCTCTATCCACTAGACCATGCTGCTTCTCCAGCAACATCAATTATTGTTATCTATCTCCCTCTCAAGACTGTAAGTTCATTGTAGGCAGGGAACATGTCTAGCAACTCTTTCGTATTATAGTCTCCCAAACTCTTAGTTCAGTGCCTGCACAGAGTAAGCACTAAATAAATACCATTGATTGATTGACTGATTGATTGAAGGAATCTGGGAAGCAAGGTAAGTTCAATGAATGGAATGTCAAACTGAGAATCAGGTGACTTATCTCCTTGATATGGTTTAGCCAGTGGCTCACTGCATGGCGTTAGCAAATCATCTCTTGGGCATTCAATTTTTCTGTCACAGAAGTGGAGAGAATACACCTGACTTTGCCTACCTCACAAGGATGTTGTGAGACCCAATAAGAACCCCTAAGAAGGTGTACAGAATTTTGTGAAGAAAGACTACAGAAATTCAAAGTATCACCCTGCCCAATTATTTTTTTCTGAATCCTGGGAGAGTGCAAAATCCTGTAAATCTTCCTTCCTTCATTCAACCATTCAATCGATTTATTGGGCACTAGCTGTGTGCAAAGCACTGTACTAAGCACTTGGGAGAGTACAATATAACACCAGACACATTCCCTTCCTACAACGAGCTTGCAGTCTGGAGGGGGAGACAGATATTAATTTAAATAAATAAATTGCAGATATATACTGATATATTAATATGTGCTTGGAGGGAGGATGAATGAAGGAGCAAGTAAGGGCAATGCAGAAGGGAGTGGGAGAAGAGGAGAGGAGGGCTTAGTCAGGGAAAGCTTCTTGGAGGAGATGTGCCTTTAATAAGGCTTTGAAGTGGGGGAGAGCAATTATCTGTCTGATATGAGGAGGGCTTGTGGCTAATTCCCAGATTCCTTGCAACCAGGATTATCATCATCACCATCGTTGTTATTAATGAATGATCATTATTAACCATAATTATTAATTATTAATATTGTTATTAATAATATACTTGGTTAAGCATCTGAACACAGTAAGAACCCAATAGATACCACTGATTGACTGATTACCAAGCACTGTGTTAAGCGCTGGGGTATATATAAAATAGCCAAGTCAGACACAGTCCCTTTCCCACACAGAGTTGAGAAGAAGCTTGGCCTAGTGGAAAAAGCAGCTTGTAAATACCCCAGCACTTAGAACAGTGCCTGGCACATAGTAAATGCATAACAAATACCATTAAAAACAAAACAAAATGAAGTAGGGTTCACAGTCTAAGGAGCAGGGAGAACACCCTTTGAAAACCATTTTACAGATGAGGAAACTCTGTCCCAGAGACGTGGTAACTTGCCTAAAGTCACACAGCAGGTAAATAGCAGAGTCAGGATTAGAGCCCAGGTCCTCCTACTCTCCTCCCCTCTCCCCCAGGCTTGTACTTTTTCCACTCAGCCACACTGCTTTCCTGAGTGCTCTGTATCCTCTCATCTGCAGCCCAGTTAGACTGCGCAGTATAAAATGTTTGCCAAAGTTCCTAGTCCAAGCGAGTTCTACTGGGCTGCAGGCATGCTAGCTCCTTCCATCTCTGCCTCCCTCCTTCCCGCTCCTCACTGAAGGGTCTCCTTGGGGCTTTGCAGACCTGCTCCTGGCAGGAAGGAAGAGAAAGTGCATGTAATGTCCACATGGCTGTTCCTGGAGGGTGCCCTCTTGTTTGCTGCCTGCTCGAATGATACAGTGTCTGCTGGCAACGTGCATATCAATTACTTTACAAAGCTGACAGGACAGCAGGGGCTCACTTTGCTCTGGGTGTGTGTGTGTGTGTGTTTGTGTGTGCGCACACGCAGCACACAGAGGGTCCCTCTGGGATGGGCTTGTCCCAGGGTTTCTGAGGGATTCCTTCCACCCTGGGTTAATGAGGCAGCCAGAAGCAGATGTGCCATTGCTTATCTGGTTAGGTCTTCTGCCAGAGGCATGTGATGCTTCTAGAATGCGCTTCTCAACTACAACCTTCACTGTTTGTGTATGAGGGAGAAGAATAGGGAGGAGGGCTGTAACCGCATTCTCAGGCTCTTTGCAGCAGGAATTCAAGGTTATTCAAATTTCTCCTCCAAGGCCCTGAGAAGCTTTCGAATGTGCCCCGTGTGGCACAGGGACTGGGTTGGATCTGATTATCTTGTATCTAGCACAGTGCTTGGCACATAGTAAGGGCTTAACAAATCCCAAATTATTCTTATCAGTAAACTGAGATCAGGATTTGCCTTGCTTTCCCACAGGCCTTCATTTCTGTAGACTCTTTGGAAAAGCAAATGTCAGTAGGATCTAGAAAGCGTTGGAGAAATGAATGGATGAGACTTTCATACAAGGAGGAAACTGAGCAACTTTAGGAGGCGCATACCTTAGTAATAAGATCAAAAAATAATAAGCACAATAATTAATAATTGTGGTGTTTGTTAAGCTCTTACTATGTGCCAGGCACTATACTAAGCACCGGAGTAAATACAAGCTAATTAGGTTGGACACAGTCCCTATCCCACATGGGGCTCACAGTACCAAGTCCCATTTTACAGATGAGGTAACTGAGGCATATAGAAGTGAAGTGACTTGCCCGAGGTCACAGAGCAGACAAGTGGAGGAGCTGGGACTAGGACCCCGGTCCTTCTGACTCCAATCAATCAATCTTACTTTTTGAGTGCTTTACTGGAGGCAGAGAACCTTACTGAGTGTCTGGGAGAATACAGTGCAATAGAATTGCTAGCCACGTTCCCTGCCCACCACGATCTCACAGTCTAGAGTGGGGAACAGACATTGCTATAAATACATAATTTATGTATATGTGTATAAATGCTGTTGGGATAGAAGGAAGGCAATATTTGGTGCCACTGTTGGAGGCAGCATACCGGGCTGGCTGGACCTCTGAGCTGATACCGTAAGGCATTTCTGGATATTTTTATGTTCTTGTAGGCCACATTTGGCTGGAGGCATAATCTCACTTAGCCGATTATATTGTGAAGCGAAAGGGCCATCCCCAATGCCAGAGGGCAAAAATTACATGTTAAAACCACACTGAAGTACAGTCTCAAAAGATGCAACAAAGCAGTAATGGCTGTGAGACCTCTGTTTGAACAGGACAGCCTAGAGGGAAGAAATCAGGAGAGGGGAGGCTTTCCTAGAGCAAGGGGTTCGTGATGACTGGAATGTTAACCGAAGCAGGTTCTGTGGGAAACCAACCCATTGGGGTAATGGTAATCATAGTTGTGATAATTGTTTACCACTTACTAAGATCCCAGCAGTGTTCTAAAAGCCAAGGTAGATATAAGTTAATCATGTCAGACACAGTTCCTGTCCCTCCTGGGGCTCACAGACTAAGGGTGAAGGAGGCTAGGTGTTCAATCCCCATTTTCTGGATGAAGAAACAGCATGGCTTAGTGGAAAGAGAACAGGCCTGGGAGTCGGAGGGCCTGGTTTCTAAACCTGGCTCTGCCAATTGCTTGCTGTGTGAGCTTGGGGAAGTCACTTAACTTCTCTGTGCCTCAGTTTCCTCAACTGTGAAATGGGGATCAAATACGTATTCTCTCTACTACTTAGACTATGACCTTCATGTGGAACAGGGACTGTTCCAACTTATTAACTTGTATCTATCTCAACTTTTAGAACAGTGTTTGACACATAGTAAGTGCTGAACAAAAGCGTGAAAAAAAAAACCAGAAACAGGCACGGAGAGGTTAAGTGACTTGGTCAAAGTCACGCAGCAGGCAGGCAGGTCTTCTGACTCCCAGGGCCGGGCTCTTTATACCAAGCTACAGTGCTTCTCAAGGAGCTGGACTTTCTTGTAAACAAAGTGAGAGAGCATGCTCATGCTGTATCTCTTCAGCTGTATACGCATGCCTGGGAAGGACCTCCTCCTCCCTACTGTCATCTTCAAACACAAATGACAGATACAGACTCATTTATCATGACCCAGCCCATCCACCTGGCCAGGAAACCATTACTCAACAGACAATCCCCAACAAAGCTGCAGATCCTGTCTCTTGCATGAAACCCTCCCTGTGCTGTGTCTTAAACTCTAAACTCAGGAAGCCCTAGCACTTGAGAACCTGTAAATTTAATTGATTAGCTGAAAGAGTAACAGACCAGTTTAATTTCATTCAGTGACGCAAGAGTAAATCAGTCTTGAAAAGGGTTCAAAAATCCCTCTCATGCCTTCAGACTTTCGCTACTTAGTCTTTGTGGCTCTCGCTAATGCGAGAAAGGAATTTCTTCTTAGAGATTAGCCGATGGTAATTTTGGAAAAGAATCATAAGAAAGTGGGGAAAACATTGTAGATGGAACACACGGTATATAGGCACTGGGTGACAGTCGTGAGAAGTACAGAAATGGCCTCAGCAGATTTCCCTGTCTGGGTCCTTGACCATTTCATATTAAATCATTCATTCATTCCATTTCACAAGAGTTGGCTTCTGCATAATCCTGCTGGTGAGATCCTAAATCAATCCTCAGCATAGCCGGCTAATCCAGGACTCAGCTCAGAGCTTCTTTTGATTCCCGATTAAAACATTTTAGAATAATGAAAAATCCGAGCTACCTACTGTAAATCCAGGAAGAATTATGCCCACTTGACTCCTTTTCAGTACGGGGGTGTCTCGATGAGCTAAGCCTGTATAATCTCTTGCAAAGGGATGTGCAGGAAGCATTTCCCAACAAAAGAAGAAATGGAAAGGAAAAAAAAAGTACCCTTTTACATTGTGTTTGGATGACCTTATTTTTTTTTTAACCCCAGGAACATTGAGATCTGAGTCACAGCATTGGATATAAAGTAGCAATCTGTGGTTGGTGCAAGGTCGCACATCTGCCTTTTATAGGTTTGGAAGTGAAAAATGTTTTTAATTAAAATGTGGAATTGGAGCTTTTAGTCTGTTAAACACTACACGCCATGTCAAACCCACAGATGAAAATTCAATATTTTTTCCCCGTAAAGAGCACTTTGGGTTGGGATGCAGGAAAGCCCAAACCCCTCAGTAACCTTGAATTGCTGCTGCAGAGCCTGGGAGTTCAGCCTTCAGACCTAGTTCCTCCTTGCACAGCTATTTCTACCGACATCATTCGTGCTCCCATCCTCGTCAGCTTCATTGGTTTGGGTCTGTGAGCACTGTGTTTGTGCAGCTGCCTATACTGTGCCTATGCCTTTGAACAAGCCCCCAGGAATGGAAAGTGGAAAACAGAAAGCAAAATCAAGGCACAGGATGATCTTTGCTTTTTTTTGGTTAATGGTATTTATTGGCACTTACTATGTGCCAACACTGTACTAATCACTGGGGGAGATACAGCAGGTTGGTCAGATCTAGCGCTTAGAACAGTGCTTGGCACATAGTGAGCACTTAACAAATACCATCATTATTGGTCACAGTCCTAGACCGAAATGGGGCTCAAAGTCTTAATCCCCATTTAGCAGGTGAGGTAACTGAGGCACAGAGAAGAGAAGTGACTTGCCCAAGGTCACACAACAGACAGGTGGCAGAACCAGGATTAGAACCCAGTTCCTTCTAACTCACGGGTCTGTATTCTATCCACTAGACTATGCTGCTTCTCACTAGGCTATGCTGCTTCTTAGTTGAAAAATAGTCATTTATCAACCCAAGAAAACTGCCCCATTGGGTTATTGGCTTCCTGTTTGGGGTTCTGGGAGGGCCAGGAAAGATGACTTCAATTGTGAGCTGGAAGATAGACTCTTCCTGGAATCACAGACATTATAAATGGAAAAGCAGTCCAGGATTAAACTGCCTCAAGTCCTTTCCCATGGGAAAAAGCTGGATTGTTCCCTGAAGCTTGCTTTCCCCTGCCTGCTTTGAAATGCCTCAAAGCAAGAAATTGCCTCTGGAAGAAATGCAACAACCTTTCCTTTCTTATTCTTCCCCTTCCCTCCCAACTTAATTCTGGAATAACTTGTCAGGAAATGAAAGCCCAGGTAGCCTTGAGGGGGAGCTGGAAATCTTTCTGGGCTAGTTTGAGCACCACTCCTGTCTGGAAGCAGGGGGATAGACTGGATGACCTCAAAAGGACGTCCCATCTCTGTGGTTCTCTAAATTCCTTGAGCACTTCAGAGAGAGGGGGAAAAGTAATAATAATACCCTAGAACAATGCTTTTTAAATGTTTCTATAGTTCTTTCACATCAAAGATCCCATTTCAATCATATCCCTGCAACATAGGAAAAGGAAAAATAGTATTCTCCTCATTTTAAAGATTAGATTATGAACACCCAGAGAAGTTAAGGGACCTGCCCAAAGTCAAAAAGCAGGCTGGTAGCAGAATTAGGATTAGAACCCAAGTCTCTGGACAACCAAACCAAGGCTCTTTCTCATAAGGGCACTGTAGCGACCATCTAGCCAGAGAGGGTTTCTGCTTCTGGCATGTTCCAAGCATGTTACATGCATGCTGGTCTGGAGATAAAGGCTGCTCCTTCATGCCCTTAGACTCCTCCATCACTGCTGAGAAAAGCATCATGGAGGCTGCCACCTTCCATCCCCCAAGGTACCCTGTACCCCCTCCATATCTCCATCCCCCTCCATATATGCCAGATCACCACTCTCCCTAGCTTCAAAACCTTATTAAGGTCACATCTCCTCCAAGAGGTCCTCCCCAATGGAGCCCACTTTTCCCCCCACTCCCTCTCCCTTCTGTGTCATCTATGCACTTGGTATTTGAGCATTTGGTATTCACCCCACCCTCCGCTACAAAGCACTTAAGCAGATCTGTAAATTATATATTTATATTACTATCTGTCTCCCCTCTAGGCTGTAAGCTCATTGTGAGAAGGGAACGTGTCTACCAATTCTGTTATATTATACTCTCCCAAGCAATGCTCTGCACATAGTAAGCACTCAATAAATAAAATTGAGTGATCTGGAAGACTTCAGAGGACTTTGTCTACCCTTATTCTCTTGCCCAATTTTCATTTTTAGAAACAAAAAAGGAAAACTGGCCAGCACTTTTGAGGTGATTTCTCACTAGATTTAGAATTGTTCCAAAATTCCATTTCGTGGCAGCAATTTACCATTCTATTATGTTAGCATCACACCCTATTAGTATTTATTTTAGCTAATATGATGCAATTAAAGTGTAATCGTATCAGTACCTTTCAGATCAGGTCAGGAAAAATGAAAGCTATTAAAGCACTGATGCTAATGGGGGATGATGGGAAATAGTTAATGCGATGAAGCGTTCCGATCGGATTAGGCCAAAAAAAAGTGTTGGGCAGGAGGTGAAGCTCTTCTTGCCTCTTCTAGGTCATTTGCTCTGGGTCGATGAGCTCAGGTCTTTGCTCTGACTCTGTGCTTGTGTAACCTGTGCCCTTCTGCTTGTACCATGAGGAGTTCACAATCGAGTGGCAGTTTTGAAGAAGTGTATCTTTCTGCTTGGCTTGCTCTTGTCACAGTACACTACTAAACAACCCAATGAAACCGAGTTGGTAACAGAGATTGAAGTGAAGTTGAGACGTATAGCCAGAAACTGGTTGTACATTAATACAACTCCTCATCTATACTATGAGCTCCTTGTGGGCTGGGAACGGGTCTATCAACTGTTTTAGGGTACTCTCCCTAGAGCTTTGTACCACTCTCTCCTTACAGTAAGTGTCTGATGAATACCACTGATAATGATGATGTTTAATAATTGTGGTATTTGTTAAGAATTTACTATGTGCCAAGAACTGTATTAACCACTGGGATGGAGACAAGTTAATCAGGTTGGACGCAGTACCCTTCCCACAGGGGGCTTACAGTCTAAGGTGGAAGGGAACACAGGTGTTCAATCTCTATTTTACTGTTGAGGAAGCTAAGGCACACAGAGGTTAAATGACTCACCCAAGGTCACACAGCAGGCAAGTGGTGGAGGCAAAATTAGAACTCAGGTCTTCTGACTTCCAGGCTTCTGCTCTTTCCAATAGACCTTATTGCCTCTGTCAGACAACAAAGAGGAATCCCACTATTTATTTATTTATAATGGCATTTATGAAGCGCTTACTATGTGCTGAGCACTGTTCTAAGCGCTGGGATAGATACAAGGTGATCAGGTTGTGCCCCGTGGGGCTCACAGTCTTCATCCTCATTTTACAGATGGGGTAACTGAGGCCCAGGGAAGTGACGTGACTTGCCCAAAGTCACACAGCAGACAAGTGGCGGAGCCGGAATTTGAACCCACGACCTCTGACTCCAAAGTCCGTGTTCTTTCCATTGAGCCACTAGCCCTGAATAGAAGTTACACTGAGAAATGGTAGCAGGAAAGGCTAAGGGCATTTTGGATTCAGGTAGGGAGTGAGAAGGGGAGGATTTGAAAGGTCTATAAGAACCAGGAGATGTTTTCGATTGAGAGGAGAACACTCTAGAGGACTATGAGAGAAGAAGAAACAAATGAGATTTCTGCTGAATGACTAAGAATGGATCCCTCAGTAGAACTGTCTAAAAGGCAAAAAGGTCTTGAGGGAGATAATAATAATAATAACAATGATAATAATTGTGGTATTTAAGTGCTTAATATGTATTAAGCACTTTATTGAGCACTGGGGTAGATAATCCAGACTGTGAGCCCATTGTTGGGTAGAGACCGTCTCTATATATTGCCAACTTGTACTTCCCAAGTGCTTAGTACAGTGCTCGGCACACAGTAAGCGCTCAATAAATACGATTGAATGAATGAGTGAATAATCAGATCCCACTCTAGGCTCACAATCTGAGTAGGAAAGAGAACAGGTACTTAATCCCTATTTTGCAGATGAGGGAACTGAGGCACAGAGAAGTTACATGACTTGTCCAAGGTTACATGGCAGACAAGGTATAGAGGTGGAATTAGAACCCAGGTCTTCTGAGTCCTGTGCCTTTGCTCTTTCCACTAGGAAATGTTGCTTCTCTGTGATATTGACTAAAGATAGTAAAGAGGAATTTCTATACTGGTAAGACCTGTGTCTTAGCTGGGCTAAACGCAGTTGGGGGCTGAGATTGAAAAGGAAAATGAAGGAAGAATACCAGGAACCATTTCCTAATTGTGAGGCCTTCTACAAGAAGGAAGAATCTCTCCATGGAAGAAGAGTTGAAGAGGGTTCAAAGCATCACATAGTGAAGTCTGCAGAGAGCTGCAACATCTAGATCTGGGGAAAAAAGGATGCCATAGACAGTAGACTGTAAGGTCCTTGTAGGCAGGGATCATGACTACCAACTCTATTGTGTTGTGCACTCCTAAGTGCTTAATACAGTGCTCTGCACCCAGAAAGTGTTCAATAAATACCATTGATTAATTGATTCACTGATTGAGGTTAAGGAACTCCACTCCACGCCAATTTTTTTACTTAGAAGCCTCTGAGGCTTCTTGATACAAAGTCCCCCACTCTGATTTTGTAATCTACAGGTCTGGTGGCGCAACTCAGAGGAAATAATTAACAATTATTTAGTAAGAGAAGTTTCCAGCTGGAACTGAACCTCTTGGTGGTGCATACATCTAACAAAGGATTGTTATTTAAGCAATAATCCTTGAGAAATTGGTCGTTACCCACATTAAACGACTCAGCCCATTGCCAAGGATGGTTAACGCTCTAATAAACTGGTCATTAACTGCAGTAACAATGAATTTCGAGGGGATTATTGCTATTATAAACCTTAATCAATGGTTTATAACAGCAATAATGTGGTCCTCTCGCTTAATGGTAAGTAGGGCAGCTTGAACCATCCTCTCAGATATGTTTTTCTGTTGGCTGATGTTTTGGGAAAGAGGTCTTTCAGTGGGACTCTACAACTCTAAATACCGAAACAGTTCAGGAAAAGTGAGATTGCTTTATGAGATAAGCCAGTGTTTTTTTTAGTTCTCCTGGGGTGAAGCCTGTTATGACCTCAACAAGTTCCAGAAGGAGGTGTGGTCTTGTTTTTGGGAAGTTAGGAGACCCACTCCTAGTCCCAATTCTGCCACTGGCTGGCTGTGTGACCTTTGACAAGGCACTTTACTTCCCTGGGTCTCAGTTTCTTCATCTGCAAAATGGGGATAAGATACCTACGGCAGCTACCTGCCTTTCTTTACATTGTTGGACAGGGGCAGTGTCTATCTGGTTATCTCCTATCTATCACAGTGCTAAGCATATATTATTAATTGTTATTCTTAATCATATTTATTAAGCACTTACTGTGTGCAAAACACTATACTAAGCATTTGAGAGAGTACAGTATTAACATCAGACACATTCCCTGCCCACAATGAGCTCACAGTCCAAGCATATAGTAAGTGCTTAATGAATACCATCGTTATAATTTTAAATCTTGACAGAGGGCACAAGGCTGCATTTTAAGGATGTGTTCACACAGTGAGATGCAGCATGTAGGGGCCTAGCCCTGCCCATTATAGTGCTCTTTTGCAACAGTGCTATTGAATTTTATTGCCTATATTATTACTTATAGATCTCTCAACTCCAGAAAATTGTTGCAAGGTACGTCTTTTCTTAATGACTTTCCAGTTTGAAATATTTTTACTAAGTTATAGAGAATGATTATAGTTCATTTAGCTTAAGGAATGGCAGATCTATTTAGTACAGATAATGACATTTCTAGTACCTTAGCACAGGTACCTTTTGGTTGTTTGGATGTGAAAGATAGCATTGAAAATGAATGGGCATGTTTGCCTATGAACACAAAAAATCTAATACAAAACATTTTGTTATTGGTGCATATTTGCACTGCTATTCGATCGTACCACTGTGTTCATTGTGGTTTAATTTTACCACTACTTAAAAATATAGTGATATTAGTTTGGTCAGTTATTTTTAAAACCTTAGGAAGACACTGATGAACTTCTTACATGATTTCCTAGGGGAAGTTATGCTATATTTAACACTCTTTCCCATAGCGTGCTATTTTTTAAAGAGCTAGCGTGGCCTAGTGGATAAAGCTTGGGCCTGGGAGTCCTTAATTCCAATTTTGCCCCTTCAGTCATTCATTCAATTGTATTTATTGAGCACTTACTGGGTGTAGATCAGTGTACTAAGCGCTTGGGAAGTACAAGTTGCCCCTTGTCTGCTGTGTGACTTTGGGCAAGTCATTTCTCTGTGCCTCAGTTACCTCATTTGTAAAATGGGGATAAAGCCTGTGAGCCTCACATGGGATAGGAACTGTGTTGAACCCTATTTGCTAGTATTCACCCAGTCCTTAGTACAGTGTCTACCACATAGTAAGTGCTTAACTAATATTCCAACATGGCACAGTGAATAGAACATGGGCATGGGAGTCAGAAGGTCATGGGTTCCAATCCTGACTCTGCCACTTGTCTGTTGTGTGATTTTAAATGAGTCTTTTAATCTCTCTGGGCCTCAGTTACCTCATCTGTAAAATGGGGATTAAGATTATGAGCCCCATGTGGGACAGGGACTGTATCCAACCTGATTAGGTCATATCTACCCCAGCTCCTAGAACAGTGCTTGACACATAGTAAACACTTAAAAAATAACATTATTATTATTATCATAATTATGGGTACAGTGGCATTCTTCTTTGTGAGCTTGGCTCCTGCGTGGCAGAGGTGATCTTTTGTTTTGAAGGATTTCTGTACCTGAATCATTCTGTCCCAGCTCTGCTTATTTAAGGCCTGAGAGAATTCCAAAAGAATTGACTTTGCCAAAGGTGGAAAAGTCAGCGGAATCCACAAGACACTACAATGCATTTCTGGAATGGGGACAGCTGAGTTCTAATTTGAACGTCACCTTAGGGTGATTGTGGTGGTTGGGTGGTTGTAGAGGTGGTTCTCTGGATTTATCTAAGCCAGGAGCTCTGTTTGTTTGAGGTCTTTTATTTCTGCTGTTAAGAATGTCTCCTCCACGGTCCAATCTGCAGCAGAGAAACTCGTGGAGATGGACACAGAAATTTGGGGACTCACTGTTATGGACCCACAGGACCTTACTAACTATTGCTATCCCCCATTTCCTGCACAAAGGTCCCCCACTCCCAAATCTTGGTGACAGAGACACTGGGGTTTTCTGGGCCATGCAACAGCCTAATAATAATTATGGTATTTGTTAAGCATTTATATGTGACAGGCACTGTTCTAAGCCTAAAGTTTGGCCAGTCAGTCAATCTTTTATAAATGGTATTTATATAAATAATAATAATGATAATCCTTGTAGTGATTATAATGTTGATGATAATAGTATTGTTAAGCACTTACTATAGTGCAATTGTGGTATTTGTTAAGCACTTGTATGCCAAGGACTGTATGAAGCGCTGGGGTAAAGACAAGACAATCAGGTACCACATGAGGCTCAAAATCTAAGTAGGACAGAGAACAGGCATTGAATCCCCATTTTACAGTTGAGGAAAATGAGGCACAGAGAAGTTAAGTGATTGCCCATGTTTACACAGCATGTAAGTGATGGAGGCAGGATCAGAACCCAGGTCCTCTGACTCCAAAGCCTGTACTCTTTCCACTAGACAATGCTGCTTCTCACACGCAAGCACTGTAGTAAGCAATGGGAGAAGATACAGGTCAGACCCAATGCCTGTCCAACATGGGGCTCACAGTCTAAGGGGGAGAAAAAACAGGTTTTTAATATCCATTTTACAGATGAATTAACCTAGGTGCAGAGAAGTTAAATGACTTGTCCAAGGTTACCCAGCAGACAGATGGCAGAGCCAGGATGAGTCAGGTTCTCTGAATCCCAGGCCTGTGCTCTGCCCACTAGGCCATGCTGCTTCTCTGTCTGCAGATTTCTGAGCATTGTGCATTAAGCAGTATGGAAAATGTACACATGCACATAAAGGTAGTCTCTTACCATGTTGCTCCATTTATTACATTTGGTGCCTATCATGGTTTTCAATTCTGCATCTTGGATTTTATTTTTAATGGTATTTGTTAAGCGCTTAGTATGTACAAGGCACTGTAGTAAGTGCTGGGGTAGAAACAAGCTAATCAAGTTGAACACAGTCCACATCCCAAATAGGGCTCAAAGTTTTAATCCCCATTTTAAGGATGAGGTAAGTCACTTAACCTCTCTGAGCCTCAGTGAATTGCCAAAGGTCACATAGCAGACAAGTGGCAGAGTTGGGTTTAGAACACAGGACCTTCAGAGTCCCAGACCCACGCCGCTTCTTGAGTGGCTTATCAGTCTTTCCCCAAACGTCTAATCAGAAAAAGCTATACCTCTGATAGCTCAAGGCCAGACTGATCTCTGGCCTCCTGGGGTACTGTTGCTGTATCTTACTGTTTGAGACCATAGTTCATTTTGTCATTAAATCATTTGTCCTAGCAATCGATCAGTAAATCAATAAAATTTATTAAGTGCTTACTGCACATAGAGCATTGTGTTTAGGTAAAGGAGAATGTAAGATACAAACAAATGGCTAAGCCTAGTTGTAGAATTTAAGTGTTTGGGTGCTGCAGAAGTCCTGGGCAGGCAGTAGGTGGTGGAAAGGATTGAACAGGGAAGATTAGAAATTAATCTGGGAAAGCTTCCTGGAGGGGATATACAGCAGCATGGGGTATTCATTCAATTCAATCATATTTATTAAGCACTTACTGTGTGCAGAGCACTGTAGAGCATGGGTCTCGGAGTCAGGCGGCCATGGTCTCTAATCCCAGATCTGCCACTTGTCTGCTGTGTGACCTTAGGCAAGTCACTTAACTTCTCTGTGTCTCAATCACCTCATCTGTAAAAAGGGGATTGAGACTGTGAGCCCCACGTGGGACAGGGACTGTGTCCAACCTGATATGCTTGTATACACCCCAGCGCTTAGTAGTGCAGTGTTTGTCAGTAAGCACTTAATAAGTGCCACAATTATTATTATTATTATTATCTCAGAAGGGCTTTGAAATTGGGGAGAACTGTGATATATTGACTCTGAAGGGGGAGGGAGTTCCAGATGGGGGAAGGACATGAGCGAGAGGTTGGGAGAGGTTAGAGATGAGAGGAAGGCGCAGTGAGTAGGCTGGGTTGAGAGGAACAAGGTTTAGTGTAGTGGGAGAAAAGAGTGGATAAGTAGGAGGGAGAGAAAAGCTGATTAAATGCCTTGAAGTCTATAGTCAGGAGTTTCTCCTGGATGAAGAGGAGAATGGGTAACCACTTAAGATTTCTGATCAGTGGGGAGACTTGCAGAATGAAGTTTTAAAAACATTAATTTGGTAGCAGTGGAAGGGAGAGAGTGGAGGTGCTGTCTCACATAATTGCCTGTGCCTATTTTAGCTTACTATTTCATTCATTCATTCATTTAGTCGTATTCAATCGTATTTATTGAGTGCTTACTGTACGCAAGGCACTGTGCTAATACAAAAATACAACAATAAGCAGACGCATTCCCTGCCCACATTGAACTTACAGTCTTGAGGGGTGATAGACATTAATATAAATAAATAAATAAATTGCAGATATGTACATAAGTGCTGAGGGGCTGGGAGGGAGGATAAATAAAGTGGGTAACGAATTTAGTGGGTAATTTTTACACACACACACACACACACACACACCTGTTCTTTGTATTCCAAGGTTACTTTATTGGCAATAAAATCCTATCTATGTTTATAGGTGTAGCTGAAACTGCCCATGAGCTGTCAATATTCCATTGGACTGCCAGCTCTGTGAGGGAAGGGATTCCCGCTTTCACTTCTATTGTGTGTTCCCAAGCACCTAATGCAGTCCTCTGCACAAAGAAGGGGCTCAATGAATGCTGTTGTTGATGAAAATGATTTTACTCTGTGAACCATAGTAGTAGTGATTAGTACAGTACTCTGCACATAGTAAGTGCTCAATAAACACCATTGATTAATAGTAGTAGTGGTATATATTAAGTGCTTGCTTTGTGCAGAGAACTAAACTAATACTTAGATGGGAATTAGACATAAGGAATGTCCTTTGTCATGCTGATTTGTTTGCCACTTTGCAGCACCCCTCACAATTTTTGAATGTTTCTTGGTAACAGTCCAGCACTTAGAACAGTGCTTTGCACATAGTAAGCACTTAACAAATGCCATCATTATTATTATTATTATTAACTGTCATGAGCAGTGAATGTGTCTGCTAATTTTGTTGTATTGTACTCTCCCAAGTGTTTAGCTTAGTTTAATAAACGTGATTGATTTTTTGAATAATAGTCATGATATTTTTAAGCACTTACTATGTGCCAAGCACTGTCCTAGGTGCTACGGTAGAGACATGATAATCAGGATAGACATAGAACCTATTCCACATGGGATCACAGAGTAAGGGGGAGGGCAGAACAAGTATTTAGTTCCCATTTTACAGAAGAGAAAACTGAGGCTTGGAGCAGTTAAATGACCTGCCAAAGGTCACCAGGCAGGCAAATGGTAGAACTGAGATCAGAACCCAGGTCCTCTGACTCCAGGCTCTGCTCTTTCCATTAGGCCACACTGTTTCCCTCATTACAATCATTTCTTTGGTAGCAAGTTGGTTGTGTTCCTAAAGAACCTTGCATTCACCAAAATTCAAGTTACATTACTCATGGCCTGATTGACACTGCAAGTGTAGACAAACCATTTTTTTAATGGCATTTATTAAGCTCTTACTATGTGCAAAGCTCTGTATCATGCTGTGTCTAGACAGATGCACGTTGTTGGGGGACGAATGTTCCCAATTTTTCAATAGGGAAGTGAAAACATGAGTTACGGAAGGATGGACCATATCCTGATTTTTTTTAAAGCATCTGATGAAGGAGAGCACCCCCACACCTGATTTCTGTAGCTCAGGTTTGACACTATCCCTGCCTTTAAGGAGTTTAAAATCTAGGGGGTATGATAGAGCAAACATGAAACATAACTGATGGCATGTATAAGAGGAGTAAGGGTTGTTTTAATAGTAATGGTAAGCACTTATTATGTGTCAAGCACTATTCTAAGTGCTGAGGTAGATACGAGATCATCGGGGGACTCAGTCCCTGTCCCACATGGAGGTCACAGTCAAGTACGAGGGAGAACAGGTACTGAATGCCCATTTTGCAGATGAGGTAACTGAGGCACAGAGGAGTGAAATAACTTGCCCAAAGTCATACAACAGAAAGTGCTGGAGCCAGAATTAGAACCCTGATCCTTTGGCTCCCATTCACTTCATTCATATTCATTCACTCATTCAATCATATTTATTGAGTGCTTACTGTGTGCAGAGCACTGTACTAAGTGCTTGGGAAGTACAATTCAGCAACAGAGACAATCCCTGCCCACAACAGGCTCACAGGCCCGGGCTCTCTCCACTAGTCCACACCACTTTCCCAAAGGGCTCACTTGTTTCAATACTGAGAGCCCTGGCTGGAATAGGGACCTTGTCAGACTTGCAACATATAAACAAATATTTCACAAAGCCATGTGTAATGCAAGTGACCAAAGCAACTGGTACCAGGGGATTACATGTGGGGAAATCTGGGAAGGCTTTCAGGAGGAAGTGGGTTTTTTAAACCAGTGTTTTGAAGGGGGTGGTTGAAAAGAAGAGGGAGAATTTGTTCGGCTTTCTAATCCTAACTCTGTCACTGATTTGCCATTTGCCTTATGAAGTCTCCTTCCCTGGAGATGATTATGGATAGCACAGTTGTGTCTGAGACAGTTTAGATTCAGTTTTCCTTGGAGAAAGCCAGTCAACCAATCAATTGTATTTATTGGATGCTTACTGCGTGCACAGTACTGTACAAAGTGCTTGGGAGAATACTACATAATAGAATTGGTAATAATTAGGGTGCTTGTTAATCACTCGTGATGTGCCAAACACTGTTCTAAGCACTTGTTCTCTGCCCATAACAAGCTTACGGTTTAGAGGGGGAGATGGCTGATGGCCTGGGAAAGTTTTGGAATCCTCTTCCTTCTTTGGGATGTTCACTGTCTCATCTGCAAAACATGCCTACTGTGCGTCCCCTTCATCCAAGGGTTGACGTGAGGGGGAAAGACTAGCAAGCATGACTGCAAAGTGCCTTGCAAGTATCTGGCATTTAATGGCAGAGTCCCCCTCTCCTACCATCTGCTGGGATAATGGCCAGGAACATCCCCCGGGTTCCTTCTGAACCCCTGATCCTCCCACAGCACTGAAACTTCACCCCAGCTTTTCCCAGCTGGGCAGTCCCTGCAGAAGGCTGAAGGATTTAGACTTTCAGGCCTGAATGCCAAGGGAATGTCATGGGTGTTACCCTATCACACCTTGAAGCCTCCTTTAAAAGTGGGAAAGTTTAAGAGGCTTTGCCAAGAAGCAGGTCTGGATCCCCACCCTTATCCATGCACTTCCTCCCCATTTCCCCTTGGTCATAATAATAACAGTGGTATTTGTTAAGCACTTATTATGTGCCAGACACTGGCCATCTGAGGGAAGGATCGTGCCATCTATTGGACAAGGGGTAAGAATTTCCCAAGTTACACTCATCACCTGCATCTCTTCAGCTTCTCCAGGCTCTCCCAGCTTTGCTCATTTTAAAAACAAACACTCTCTCTCTCTCTCTCTCTCTCTCTCTCTCTCTCTCTCTCTCTCTCTCCCTCCCTCCCTCTCTCTCTGTCTGTCTCTGTTTCTCTCTCTCTTTCTTTCTCTCTCTCCATCTCTGTCTTCTCCTCCCAGTCCTGGTGTTGTCTTCGAAGAGAGGGTGGTGGTAAGGCCAGGTGCCGGGGGAGGGAGGTGGAATAAGCTGAACTGGAATAAACTGAAAAGTTTACTCTTTGTAACACTGAAATAAAAAAAAGCTCATTCAGAAAGTTAATGATTTATTTTATAGTTTCATTATCAGGGTCACATTACTCAATAGCATTTCAAACGTCATTTGTACAAACTATGGTAATTAAAATTTATAACATACTTCATCAGCAGCATATGAATCTTTTAGCCGGCACTCTGCTGTCATATAAACAGTGTAATTTCAGCTGCAATTCACCCTTTATTGGCTCTCATTTGTGATTTAACAGCCATCAATGACTGTGCTATAAAGAATAAATTAACCATCCGTAAACCTTATGATGACAGGGACAGTCAAATAGACTTAAACGCCTTCCTCAGACTCAGTTAGCTAGCAAAGAGCAGGTGAGGGCAGGGTGCCTGCCTTCCTTCCCTCACGATGCTGTAGTTCCCTTCTTCCTTCTTGCCTCACAGTGTTCCCTTGCCTGTTCTTCAGTTGCCTTCTGCCCATGGCTGGCCATTTCCTGCTTCAAATTCCCTCTATCCCACTCCTGTATCAGGAGATTTTCCCATCCATCTCTAGGGAGCCTGGCAATCTGCTCCCAGGGTGCCTCCCTTTCACTTAAAGAAGACCTTCCTCTGTGCTAGAGAGCCAGTCACCTGCCACTGCAGATCCAGTCATTCCCCCTGGGTGCCCATCAGTGAAAGAGGATTGGATTGGTCCCTCTTGGCTGAGCAAAACCCAGCCATGGCTCATGTGAGCCCCTCCTTCGACCTCTCCCTTTGGCAAGTGCTATGGAGATTCTGGCTCACTCCGGCCCTGTGGCTGACACTGTACACAGCTCATAAACAAAGTGGATTGGATTTGTTACTGAGACATCTCCAAGGAGCCTGGGTCATGCAGGCCAATAAAATTGGCCTCATAAATTCATCTTGACACACAGGATTACTCCAGCCTGCTGAGGTCACCTTCCTGCCCTGATTTATCACCAGCTCATGGGTTAATAATACTGTTTACGGAGTTGGGTTCTTTTCCTCCCCCCTCTTACTGGGAACAGATATTAATCAGAGCATCTCTTGAGAAGGGTGCAGAGGAGGGGTGGTGGATGTCGGGGGAGGTGGAGAGGGTGAGAAGATGTGGAATAGGAGGGTTTGTCAAATGCCTCAGTAAATGAGATATTTTTGTGTGTTTTTAAAAATACATTATCTAAAGACCTGTAGGGGACAGCATACGTTTCATATTTCTGTTGAGGGTGGGCTGTGTCCAGAGAAGGCCACCTCGCAGCTGAATCTGCTGGCTTGTTTAGCCAAGACATTTTTGTGGAAAAATGGACAAACTGAGGTGATTCTCTTTCTTCTTTTGCTGCTTGAATAGCCAAGGTACTTCCCGGGATGGGGGTCGGAATATACCATACCCACTTATAGTCTGAGAATCCTACAGTGCGAAGCAGCGTGGCCTAGGAGCACAGGCCTGGAAGTCTGAAGACCTGGGTCCCAACTCCAGCTCTGCCATTTGTCTGCCGTGTTACCTAGGGCAAGCCACTTAATTTTTCTGTGTCTGTTACCTCATCTGTAAAATGGGGATTAAGGCTGTGAGCCCCAGGTGGGACAGGAAACTGTGTCCAACCTGATTATCTTGCATCTACCCCAGCACTCAGTATAGTGCCTGGCACATGGTAAATTCTCAACAGATAACATAAAAAAAATAGAAGGGCAAGAAAATAGATTTGTTTGGAAGACATGGTCCGTTGGTATTTGGGCTTCGGGTGGGGTGATTTCAGAGACCTGAAGATGTGTTAAGCTGATGATGATGACATGGGCCCAGCTGACCTAAACCCACTTGCACTGAATACTTCTGAGTGATGAGGTTTATGTTCTGGTTTGGTTTAGCATAAGAGAGGTAGACATTTGCCAGGATAATTTAAAGCTCTGGCTTGAGATTGGAAGTACACATTGAGCCCCTCCACAGTAATGGGGAGTTTTGTGCAAGACACTTACCTTCTAAACCTTGGTGTTCTTCTATATAGGTGCATATGAGGGATGACTGAGCCTTCTAGTTAACATTCTCAACAAGTTGTGAAGCTTCTAAGAATCAAGGCCTGTCTCAGTGTGGCTTGGTGAATAAAGGCTGGGCCTAGGAGTCTGAAGGACCTGGGTTCTAATTTGACTCTGCCACATGTCTGCTGTGTGACCTTGGGCAACTTACTTAACTTCTGTGGGCCTCAGGTACCTCATCTACAAAATGAGGATTAAGAGTGTGACCCCCAGGTGGGACAGGGACTTTATCCAACCTGATTAACTTTTATCTACCCCAGTGCTTAGAACAGCACTTGACACATAGTAAGCACTTAACAAGTATCATTATTATTGTTTTTATTATTATCTTCTACAGGATTATTATTCACTTTCCCTTTATTTGTAAGCAGCATGGACTAGTGGGGAGAGCAGAGGACTGGGAGTCAGGAGACCTGGATTCTAATTGAACCGTTTATATGAACTTATTTTCACAAAGAATCTAATGCTAAAAATATAGTTTATAGAACTTGGCTCTCCAACCATATGCATTTTAGAATATTCTTAACCGATAGAGAAGTTTATGCCAAAATGTTCCAGAAGTATTTGCTAAATATTTTGCTCCCTTTGAACATCTGCTTCATTAAAACAAGCAATAGGTTCTCAGAGTAATTTTTTCTGTTCCTTATCTTCTTTGGGGATACCTCCTTTCCAAGCTTCACAATCAGTGGAAGAGTAAGCTCTTAATGTGGCATAGTGGAAAGAGAACAGGCCTGGGAGTCAGAGGACCTGGGTTCTAATTTTTTCTCCAACACTTCAATCAATCAATCAATCATATTTATTGAGTGCTTACTGTGTGCAGAGCATTGTACTAAGCGCTTGGGAAGTACAAGTTGGCAATATATAGAGACGGTCCCTACCCAATAGTGGGCTCACAGTCTAGAAGGGGGAGACAGAGAACAAAACAAAACATATTAACAAAATAAAATAAATAGAATAAATATGTACAAGCAAAATAAATAAATAAATAGAGTAATAAATACGTACAAACATATATATATATGTATATGTACAGGTGCTGTGGGGAAGGGAAGGAGGTAAGGCGGGAGGGATGGAGAGGGGGAGGAAGAGGAGAGGAAGGAGGGGGCTCAGTCTGGGAAGGCCTCCTGGAGGAGGTGAGCTCTCAGTAGGGCCTTGAAGGGAGGAAGAGAGCTAGCTTGGCGGATGTGGGGAGGGAGGGCATTCCAGGCCCGGGGGATGACGTGGGCTGGGGGTCGATGGTGGGACAGGCGAGAATGAGGCACGGTGAGGAGATTAGTGGCAGAGGAGCAGAGGGTGCGGGCTGGGCTGGAGAAGGAGAGAAGGGAGGTGAGGTAGGAGGGGGCGAGGTGATGGAGAGCCTTGAAGCTGAGGGTGAGGAGTTTCTGCCTGATGCGTAGGTTGATTGGTAGCCACTGGAGATTTTTGAGGAGGGGAGTAACATGCCCAGAGCATTTCTGAACAAAGACAATCCAGGCAGCGGCGTGAAGTATGGATTGAAGTGGGGAGAGACAAGAGGATGGGAGATCAGAGAGGAGGCTGATACAGTAGTCCAGACAGGATAGGAGGAGAGCTTGAATGAGCAGGGTAGCGGTTTGGATGGAGAGGAAAGGGCGGATCTTGGCAATGTTGCGGAGCTGAGACCGGCAGGTTTTGGTGACGGCTTGGATGTGAGGGGTGAACGAGAGAGCGGAGTTGAGGATGACACCAAGGTTGCGGGCTTGTGAGACGGGAAGGATGGTAGTGCCGTCAACAGTGATGGGAAAGTCAAGGAGAGGGCAGGGTTTGGGAGGGAAGACAAGGAGTTCAGTCTTGGACATGTTGAGTTTTAGGTGGTGTACAGACATCCAGATGGAGATGTCCTGAAGGCAGGAGGAGATGCGAACCTGGAGGGACGGGGAGAGAGCAGGGGCAGAGATGTAGATGTAGATTTCTTGACTTCTGTGTGACTTTAGACAAGTCACTTAATGTCTCTGTGCCTCGGTTTCCTCATCTGTAAAATCAGGATTAAATCCTACTCCCTCCTATTTAGACTATGAGCCCTGTGTGGGACAGGGACTGTGTCCATCCTGATTATTTTTCATCTACCCCAATGCTTAGTACAGTGCTTGACACACAATAAACACTTAAGTACCATTATCATTATCATTATTATTATTATTATTCTCATCCTGGCTCTGCCACTTGCCTACTGTGTGACCTTGGGTAAGTTACAACTTTCTTGTGCTTCAGTTTCCTCATCTGTAAAATGAGAATTCAATACCTGTTCTCCCTCACCTTTTAACTGAGAGCCCAAATGGGACAGAGATTTTACATGATCTGATCATCTTGCATTTACCATAGTGCTTCGCATTACTAAGCACTTAACAAGCATCAATATTATTATTATTATTATTATTATTATTATTATTAACAGGCTTAGTCAGAGATGATGATCTGAAACTCTCACATGCTAGGGTTCTCTTCCTTTTAAGTGGCCACTCTCTGTCCTTTGCTTCTTCCTGCCAAGCCAGCAGTGATCCTGCCTCACTGATGAGCACAGAAGAAGCATTAAGATCAGCCTGCATATAGGGAGAGCCTGAGCCAGGTCCCATCACCTAGGCAAACTTCTAGACTGTAAGATTGTTGTGGGCAGGGAATGTGTCTACCAGCTCTGTTAAATTGAACTCTCCCAAGTATTCAGTACAGTACTTGGCACACAGTGAGCTCTGAATAAATACAATATATTGATTGAGAGCTGAGCTACAGCCTCGAGGTTGTTGTGTAAGACCTACTTTCCCTAGCCAAAACAGAGAAAACGCCAAAACAGAGAAAACGCCAAACCATTCTAACAGAGAGGGGAGGGTACACTGTTTTTGTGACAAATTCCCATGGTTCTCTGGATGTAGATTGGCTTTCTCTGCCAGAGTTATGTGGCAGGTTGGGGTTGTCTTCATCAGGCTGTTGATGTTTGACCATTTCTAAGATTACTGGATATGTGGGGACAGCCTGGATTTTGTTTAAAAGACACATGTTAACTTTGACAAAGCTCCAGTGGCTGCCCGGTCTCACAGCAAGGAGGAGCACTCAAGAACAATCGGCAGCCTGTCAAGTGCTCGAAAAAATGAAATGCAGTCATTTTGAACTTTATTTTGTACGAATTAAGAGATGATCAAAGCTGTGGGGACCAATTGTTCTGTGGTCACTGGGAGAAGGAGGAGATGTGGGAAGAGGAAGGACTGCTGGATTCCTGGATTTACAAATTCCTGTGGCCTTCTCTTGGAAGGAGCAACTTCTGTAACAGCTGAAGGCTCAAATATGCTGAAGTTCAGGTTTTATACCCAAGCTGTAACATTCCGGAGGGTATAAGAGATGGAGCATGACATAGGGGAAAGCAATAGTTTAGACATCAAGAAACCTGGGTTCCAATCCCAGATCTTGATCGTAAAATCCACTGGATTGTAAACTTCTTGAAGTCAGGAATTATGTCTACCACCTCTATTGTGCTCTCCCAAACAGTACAGTGCTCTGCATACAGTAAGTACTCAATAAATATAATTAAATGATTGACTGATCTACCACTGACCAGCTGTATGATTTCAGATATCCACTTATCCTCTCCTTTCCTCAGTTTCTTCATCTGTAAAACAGAAATAAGTTACCAGCCTCTCCTTAATTCTTGGATCTTGATCCTTATGTTGGGCAGGGACTGTGTCCAGTCTGATAATGTTCACCCAGTGCTTTAGTACAGAGTCATCATTTCATAGGTACTATTATTATTGCTTTTTTTTTTTTAGAAAAAAAGGATATTTTTCTAGCTGGCAAGGCTGTGGGAGTGCTGCTAAGGTATGTTCCTCCCTGCCTAATATGACAATGAAGGGAGAAGGCTAGAGGACCTTTTCAAATTTGCCCTGAACTGCTGAGCTCTTTCCCAAGGACTAGACTGAGAGATGATATCCCTCGGCATTCTGCAAGCTAAAAGCTTTTACAGAATGTCATTGTAGCAGCTGCTGGGGGGTGAAATTCTGCCCTCCCTCCCCACTGCCTTCCCTCCTCCGTTCCCTGGACTTGTTATCTTCTCTTTAGGGTGTTGCTCGTTCTATATATATTTTCTATGTTGGGTATGTCGACCATATTGTGTGGAAAGCAAGGACCCCAGGCAAGGGGGAGTGTGGAAAGAGGGATAAACAGCTACTCAGTTGGCTCAGCTTAACAGCAGGGAGGTTTCCAAGGTCAAAATGTTTCTCCTCAAGAGGAGTGATTCTGCCGGGAATTTGGATGGATTGCTTATGTTTCAGTCCCCAGTGCTCCTTCTGAGGTTCTTGCCGGAGGAGGCACTCTGGCTCTGACTCAGTTCTGGGCCCTAAGACTGTCCTGAAAGGCACTTGTCCAGCCCCCTAGCCTTCCAAGAGTGACTGGTCCCTGTTCTCTGGGAATGGTGGGAAAGGCTGTAGGGGAGAAATTTATTTATTAGTACAGTGCTCTGTAAACAGTAAGTGTTCAATAAATACAATTGAATGAATTAATTTATATATATATATATAAACAAGCATATATATGTTTGTCTCCCTCTCTAGACTGTGAGTTTATTGTGGGCAGGGAATCTGTCTATTGTTCTATTATAATAATAATAATAGTAGTAATTGTGGCATTTGTTAAGTCTTATTGTGGTCAGGGAATGTGTCTGTTTATTGCTCTATTGTAATAATAATAATAATAGTAATTGTGGTATCTGTTAAGTGCTTACTATGTGCTAGGCATTGTGCTAAGCGCTGGGGTGGATATAAGCAAATTGGGTTGGAAACAGTCCCTGTCCCACATGGGGCTCCCATTTTCAATCCCCATTTTACAGATGAGGTAACTGAGGCACAGAGAAGTGAAGTGACCTGCCCAATGTCACACAACAGACAAGTGGCAGAGCTGGGATTAGAATCCATGACCTCCTGTCTCCCAACCCTGTGCTCTATCCACTATGTCATACTATTTCTACTCTCTTAAGTGGTTAGTACAGTGCTTTGTACACAGTAAGTGTTCAGTAAAGACTATTGAATGAATGAATGTGAAGCCCAGAACTGCATGTCTTTTTCTATGTTGTTGACCACCATGGAGATCCACCAATGACGGGGCTGGGGTTGCTTCCACTAGCTTAGGGTGGTGGGTAGGGGGATCAAGTTTGCCTCCAGAGGAACCACCCTCAAATGTATTTTTGAAAGGGGAGGGGAACAAGAGAAAGACTTCAGAGCCTCTACCTAATCAGGACAAATGTGAACTGAAATGTGCCGGGAACTGAAATGTGCTGAGACAGTCAGCCACGTCCAAGATTGCAGCTCCTATTGCCATGAGCCGATGCTTCACTGGCTCCCAAATTTATGCCGGAATGTAGACAGAGAACACAAATCACCGTAATCTCCTGATGAAAGATCACTGTCTCTGCAAAAGCATTACCTGCTTGGAAAGCGACGTTAAAAAATACCGATAAAATATGTGCACAGAGAGAACGATTTCCATGCCTCGACACCTCCAGCTAAAATACGCACACCTGCATGAGAGCCGGCAGATGACAAAGTAAGTCACGGGGGCCCCGGGAGCTGCTTTGTTGGTACTGTTATCCTGACACTAGAAACAAAAGACTCCACAAGCCATCGAGCAGCCAGGCTCCCAACTGCTGCATTGATGTAGAGGGCCAATGACAGATTGTTAAGGTTTCAGAGGATTCAGGTCTTAGGCAGGTTCTCCCCTGGGCTTGCCCAGGGAACAGAAATCTTGTTAAAAGTTGGTACAGTACACCCAAGGCCTCTCTTGTCTTGGTGCTTTCTCAGGAGACTGTGAGCCCATTGTAGGCAGGGATTGTCTCTCTTTATTGCTGTATTGTACTTTCCAAGTGCTTAGTACAGTAATCTGCACACAGTAAGTGCTCAATAAATATGATTCAATCAATGAATGAATAAAGCAAAAATACTTAGCATCTTTCATCCCTGGTAGGCCTGCAGCCTTTTTTACCTCTGACTGGATGAGGAGAACATAAGCTAATAATAATAATAATAATAATAATAATAATAGCATTTATTAAGCGCTTACTATGTGCAAAGCACTGTTCTAAGCACTGGGGAGGTTACAAGATGATCAGGTTGACCCACGGGGGGCTCACAGTCTTAATCCCCATTTTACAGACGAGGTAACTGAGGCACAAAGATGTTAAGTAACTTTCCCAAAGTCACACGGCTGACAATTGGCAGAGCTGGGATTTGAACCCATGACCTCTGACTCCAAAGCCCAGGCTCTTTCCACTGAGCCATGCTGCTTCTCATAGATGGTGAGCCCTGTCTGGGACAAGGTCTATGTCTAATTCCCACATTACAATTATTTCCCACCACTTAGTACTGTGCTCTGCATACAGTAAAAACTTAGTAATTACTATTATTCCACAGGCACCAACTTTTCCTTCTATGTGTGCAGATGAAGATGGAGGAGGAGACCAAAAGGAAGAGAGGGGCAAGTTTAAAACACTCAAAGGCCAGAAATCAGTCTGGTATTTATTGAGTGCTTATTATGTGCGTAGCACTATAAAAGAGTGGTCAGACATGTTCCCTGCCCACAACAAGCTTACAGTCTAAAAAGCCAGCATTTTGCATCTTTTCAGTCCTGATTAGAGACTCTGAGATCTGGAATGAGCCAGGCTTGGGAGACCAGCTCACACAGCTGTGGGGCCATTGCCACCTATTCCCCCATGGAGTTAATCAATCCATCAATCAATTGTATTTATTGAGCACTTACTGTGTGCAGAGCACTGTACTAAGCACATAGAAGAGTACAGCACAACAATATAACAGAAACATTCCCTGCCCACAACGAGTTAGTTGATCCATATGGTGGGGTTTCACAATTCATGCCTTTTCCTTCCCTTCAGACTCAAGGCCATCTGACCAGAAATTTAAGTTGGCTGAAGTGACTAACTGGCTCAGTGCCTGGTCTACCTCAGAAAGTGCATAGGGGCAGGTGTTTAGTGGAAACAGCACCAATACTATAAGGTGATTCTAGTCCTGACTCAGGCACTTGCCCTATGTGTGGCCTTGGGGAAGTCATTTAACCTCCCCATGCCCTAGTTTCTTTATTTGTAAAAAGGGAATAATACCTGCCCCCCTCTCCCTATTCTTTAAGGGTTTTGTGAGGACTGAATTAGAGAAATAATGTGGACAGCTTTGACAATCAAAGCACTAAATAGAACTAGGAGAAATGGGTCTTGGTGTCACTTCCTTTACAGGACTGAGGCATAAACCCATTCCCTAGATATGCCCAATCCCTGCACACACATATTCTGGGGGCATACCCATTCAAGGAATTTACCCACTCCTTGGAAACTCCCACTCCTTGGACATGCCCATTCCCTGGACACACATGTTCCTTGGTCACACCCACTCCCTAGGAGTGGTTGACAGGTTACATATTATTATTATTGTTATTATAATAATAGTATTTGTTAAGTGCTTACCATGTGCCCAGGAGCGGATACAAGCAAATCAGGTTGGACACAGTTCCTGACCCACATAGGGCTTACAGTCTTACTCCCCATTTTACAGATGAGGTAACCGAGGCACAGAGAAGTGAAATGACTTGCCTAAGGTAACACAGTGGACAAGTGGAGCCCGACTATGAGCCCGTTGTTGGGTAGGGACTGTCTCTAGATGTTGCTGATTTGTACTTTCCAAGTGCTTAGTACTGTGCGCTGCACACAGTAAGTGCTCAATAAATATGATTGAATGTATGAATGAAGTGGAGGAGCCGGGATTAGAACCCATGACCTTCTGACTCCCATGCCCATGCTTTATCCACTACGCCATGCTGCTCACACTCACCCTCATTTACTTCACTCTTGGCGCAGGCTTGAAGGGCCACAGTGTAATAGATAAATATATAGTTTATTTACATGTGTGTGTGGTGTGTGTCATTACATGCGTACATGTATGCACACGTAGGTCCACATGCATGTGTATTTTCCACAGCTCTGGAGAGAAGCAATTCTTTGTCTAATGAGCCCATGGAACAGGTGCACCCCTCATGAAGAAGCAATTACGGAATAAACAAAGAAAAAAACACCCTAAACTGCTGCATATTGTCGTAAAGGGGAAAATAACACTCAGAAATGGCCAGAACTTTTACAGGCCTGATAAACAATAATGATCCAAATTCAACTTGCACTCTCTCTCTCTCCGGGCCCGTGCCAGAGGGCGGTTCTCTGCTGACAAGATAGCCTCTGTTTTTCAGCGAATCCTTTTCTTTGAGTGGGCAGGGGGCTGAGGCAGCCCAAGAAGGAAAGTAAATGAATCAGCCATGCTGCCCTTTACCCTGTATTGTAGGGGGGAGGGGGGGAGAGAGAGAGGAGAGAGAGAGATAAAAAATGGAGGGGGGAGAGAGATCTCTGGAGATGATACCAGGGGATGTTGTCGATTCCTGACAGGTAAACCAGAACATCCAGAGCAGCAGGGGAAGGTGCCCTGCCCGAGGACAGGTAAAGTAGTCTCCAACCTCCCAATGGGAGCAAATTACTGAAAAGTTTGATAAGAAAGCCCCAGGCTAAGGATTGCCAAGTGGATACCTGATAGAATGGCTTTGGATTTCCTGAACACTGTGTTGGAAAGGAGTGATTCTGTAGGAACTGAATGTATGCAACAGGGGCTGTTTACACCTGCCTTTTCCCACACACTCTGACATTTCCTTTCACAATCACTTTTCCTAAAATGAATTTTGGTTTAGTCAATGCCACAAGAGCCAAACACCTCTTGTTTTAATAAGCTCTTGGTTCTGAGTTAATAAGGTGCATGTCCAATGTCGTGCCCTTTGCTACCTTGGGCTACCTTTGTACTGGTGGTCCAGCTGTGAACAGCTTGCCATGGTAACTCTCTGATGGATCTCTTCTAGTCCATCCAACTCCTTTCTCACGTTCCTTCCTCTCTCAGGAAAGGATGACCCTTTTGCTAAAAGTCTCTTTGTCAAGCGTCCCATATCACTGCTATCTCTCTTCATAGTGTGAATCTACATGGGCTCTTCTGATCACAAATAGGAGAAGAGACCGGAAGAAGGAATAAGTGGATTTAAAGAGGAGAGAGAAGTGGGTGGATGAAAGATGAAAGAGGGGAGACGAATGAGAATGCTTTTATCTACATAGTAGACTGCTCTGCAGACTGTAAGAGCTCGAGAAATATCACTGATTGATGGATTGATTTATTCCATGAGTAGCCGCACCATCTCAAAGCTGATATCTTGTCACCGTCATGGACAGTGTGCCTCTTTTGAGCCCTTCCCATCTTTTACACATAAGGCTTCGCTGGGCCCAGGCTGTCTCCAACCAGGAATCGCAATGGGAGGATTTTCTAACTGGCAGACCTGCTCTCTGAAGGACACTGTTGTTCAGTTGGGATAGCTGCAGATCACAGGGTGCAATAAGTCGTGCTACTGAAGCAGCCTGGTGTAGTGGATAAAACACGGGCTTGGGAGTCAGAAGGTCATGGGTTCTAATCCCAGCTCTGCCCCTTGTCGGCTGTGTGACCTTGGGCAAGTCACTTCACTTCTCTATGCCTGTTACCTCATCTGTAAAATGGGGCTTGAGACTGTGAACCCCACATGGGACAGGGACTGTGTCCAACCCGATTTGCTTGTATCCATCCCAGAGCTTAGTATGGTGCCTGACACATAATAAGTGGTAAAGAAATACCACAATTATTATTATTGTTATTTACAGGACATCTGCACTCTCTGTCCCCACATATCACAAGGGGAGCAGAAGCCAGCCCCTTAACCTCAACAGGGACTGGTATTGTGCCAGCATCGCTTGACATAGATCACGTGTGTGTGATAAAAAGAAACATCAGTAGAGTAAAGACCCTTTCTCAGTATGATAGGCCGACCAAGACACCATGGCCACGGCAGATAGCATCGAGACCCTTGGGACCACTTTTTTCCTGCCTCTAACCTCAGCCAAAGTTTTAACATCCTGAGCATCCCCAGGAGATTCTGCAGCCAAGGACCTCGGCAGTCTTCCGAGTGCCTGCTGCTTCGTGTTATTTTCATTTCCCTGTAATGCAAGAGGACAGGTGAGATGTGCTTCAAAACACTGTAATCATATTTTAAATGGAAATGAAATGTGTGAATTAAATGTAAATTCCAGTAGAATGGAAGGACAATCACTATTAGTTAAGGTCTGACACCTATTTTTGCAGACCTTTCCCAAACGCCACAACTTGTTTCCCCACACGTGTGATGAGAGGTTGTAATTATGTGGCAGCTGCTTTTGCAGTCGGTCTGATGCTAGTTACCAAATCATTTGTGCAAGGGGGTCGGAATATGGCACCGTGTATGTATTTTAAATAGATACGGACTGCTGTTGGTACTGTAAAATTACCCCATAGAAATGATATTTTTATACTCAGGCCATGAAAATAAACCTTTTTGTTTTCCCCTTGGAAAGGTGAGGCAGTAATATAAACGGACACTTTTATATAGTCAATTTATTTACGGATCCTCCATTTGCCTTTATATTGGAAAAATATGTGCTATGCCAACGAGTTGCAATTTTGCCCTCAATCTCTGCCCGCCTCCTTCCCTCCCACCCAGGGCTGGTTGACTGGGCAGGGCTTTTCCCAGACACTTGTGGCAAAGCCTCCCGCAGAGTTCACGCTGCCCCAGTCCTGAAACAACAGCCTGACAGCCCTTCTTTAAATTTGCTTAGATGGTAAGATATGCACTGGCCATGAAGGAACACGCTCTATAAATTATGGTCCCACTTTAACATGGGTACTACAACGTAATGTCGTTACTAAAGGGGAACTGTAGAAGAGTCTAGCATTAGCCTTTCAGGTGACTCCCATTCTAATGAATGCTCCATCATTGGATTGTTAAGTTTTAAAAACATGTGAAAAATTTTTATCTGTATAAAGTCTGCTTCAGCATCACATAGTTTCAGATTAGCAAAGTCAAGACTGGGGTCCGTTGAGGTGTATCTGAATAGGAAATTATGCACAGGTATGTATGTAGGGCCTAGCAAACAGCAATTTAACAGCTTTTCTTATGACAACATCACAAACTTATTAACTCATTTAGACCTATCTAAGGGAAAGGTGAACTGTCAGTTATTGGCTGAGTTCAGATGAAAGAGGCAGTTCATTCAGATCATTCAGGAACAACCCTGAATTTTTAATACCATCCCTTCAAGATAAAGAACATTATTCTTTCAATTTTACAATTGGGGAAACCTGAGGCACATAAAGGTGATGTGACATGGCAAGGATCACACAGAGCAACATGGAATCCACCTCCTTTCAGTATGGTCTCGCTGCCATCTTAGTTTATAGAACTTGCAGAATACTTAGCTGGAGATCCAAAGAAGCAAATGATTTGTGACAGAATTTGTCAAAACATCCATTTCTCAATTTCAAGTAATCAGACTGGGCTGGCATTTCTCAATGGGACCTGCCATTTTCCTGCCATTTCCCCAGCAGGAAGTCTTACTGGAGCCCTCAGATGCTGCTGCAGCTTGCATGGTACTCGATAGGAGCGGGAACAGCTACTCTCTGCATTTGAGCTAAAAGTCTTTTCAGTGAGGCAGCCATTTTTTTAAAATGCTATTTGTTAAGTGCTTACTGTGTGCCATGCACTGTACTAAACACTGGGTAGGTACAAGTTAATCAGGTTGGATACAGTCCATGTCCCACATCGGGCTCACAGTCTTAATCCCAATTTTGCAGATGAGGTATCAGGGAAATTAAGTGACTTCCACAAGGTCACACAGCAGAGCTGGATTAGAACCCAAGGCCTTCTGGCTCCCTGGCCTGTGCTCTATCCAGTAGGCCATGTGACCTCTGGCAAGTCATTTTACTTCTCTGGGCCTCAGTTACCTCATCTGTAAAATGGGGGTGGACTGTGAGCCCATGTGGGACAGAGACTGAGTCCAACCCAATATACTTGTATCCACCTCAGTGTTTAGTAATAATAATAATAATAATAATAATAATAATAATAATGGCATTTGTTAAGCACCTACTATGTGCAAAGCACTGTTCTAAGCACTGGGGAGGATAGAAGGTGATCAGGTTGTCCCACGTGGGGCTCACAGTCTTCATCCCTGTTTTACAGATGAGGTATCTGAGGCACAGAGAAGTTAAGTGACTTGCCCAAAGTCACACAGCTGACAATTTACGGAGCCGGGATTTGAACCCATGACCTCTGACTCCCAGTACATGGCACACAGTAAGCGCTTAACAAATACCAGAATTATTAAGCTGTCAACTAGACCTACTTCAGGAGGCAGGTGGCACATTTCTGCTAAACCTCCAGCAGGTCTCAAGATTGTGTCCACATCTTCCCTGAACTGGGTCACCTGAACCAAGTTGTTCACTCATTCTACAATAGTTGCTCTAAAGATGGATTAATGGTAGCAGAGCTTATCTCTTGAGGATCCAGCTCAATTGGGGTAGAAATACCAGTGAATTGGGTGGTGGGGAGGCACACTTGATTTAGTTGGACACAAGAGGGCTTTCTTTTAAGAGTCTTTTACCAGCTGGAAAGAAATACAACTCAAGGGAATTGATTTGTATACAGGGTCCTTTGTATGAAGTATCATGTTGTGCTGAATAGGAAAAGCGAAACAAAATGTTTTCTTGAAAGAGGAGAGAGAGAGAAAGAATATGTGAGAAAACTCACAAGCATGAACTTGTGGACTTTGGAAATGGCAGGTTTCACTTAGGGAGGAGAGTGGGACAACCAAGAGAGCATGACAGGAAAAAAAATGTTAATTGAAAATTGAGTGAAATGATAGAAATTCTTTTTTTAGAGTTGAACTGAGGCTCTGGGTTTTTTGATTGTTGAGCAAGATTTCCAGTTCCTCACTATCCTCCTTCCCCCTGTTTTCCCTGAATCTGGGGCAGTGTGAGCAGATAAGTGAGGAGGAAGTATGAAGAAAAATTAAAAAAAAACTAGTAATCCTAAAAGTAATAGTAAAATCTTTTAAACTTGAAATCTACATATGGATTTAATCCCACCCAAATTATATGCAATGCTTTGCAAAATATACATATTGCCTCTGGATGTCCCATTTCCCTCACCTGGTTGTAGCCTTTGAGAAAATCCTTTCAGAGGCTATCATTTTAAATGGTGGGTATAAGTCCAGTTAAGAGATCACAAAAAATCTAACCTATCCAATCATTGCGGTGGAGTTTTTACTTTTGTAAGCTCCCTCCTTGGTCCTTATATTATGTTTTCTTTTCAGATGGGATTTTAGGAAACCCTCAGAGTCATGTCTAAATTGAAACAATTTCAGTTAATTTGTAATTAGTGGTGTCTAAATCCTTCGTGGCAGTAGTAAGTGTGGAGAGAGTCAGAGGGGGAGATGATCTGGTCCGAACTGCCCTCTCAGCCAATTGACTCCATAATCAACCAAATTTAATTAAATTTAAATGGTTCATTAAAAAAAATCCTAAATGGAGTAGAAATTAGTGATGATGATAATGCCTCTATTATAGTGCTGGATTGAATATTGCTTTCTTTTTTCTTTTCTTCAACCAAAGAATTAGTGCAGGATAATAAAAGTAAAAATTATCTTAAGTTTCTGTAGAAATAATTACGAATTTTACGTGAGTGGTTAAAAACATTTCTTGCTGCTCTAAAACCTGTGTATTTATGGTCAAAAATATCAGGGAAAAGGTTAAAAAGAATCTCAGGTGTAAGTTAAGATCTTGGCTATTATCTCTTTAGTGTTCATATAACCATTTTGTCAATGACCCCAGTTTGTGGTAGGTATCAGCCTCTGTTCACAGTGAACTTGTCTGCATGGGCTAGTTTGCTTATTGGAGAGAATTTTACAGTAGTAAATAGTGGTTTTGCCCTTAATCTGGGACTGAGCAGAACACACACTAAGGAGCTAAGTGCTGCTTACCTGCTTCCAAGCTCCAGGAACCTTGAAGTTTTTCTATCCCTAAGACTGAACCATGACAGTTCAGTTTTTTCCATTCTCTGCTCTCATCCTGCTGCTGGCCTAAGGGGTAGAGGGAGGTGGAAAAGGGTCTTGGGACAGGAAATTAAGGGTTGACTCACCCCTAGGCAGGAGCTGTCAATCAGGTGGACTTTCAGCCCAATCACGGGACATGTGGGAAGAAGCAGTCTCATAGCCTGCCAGTTTTGTCTAAGACTTATTTTGCCAAATACCAAACCCTGTCCTCCCCCTGTATTTCCCATCACTACAGGCAATGCCTCTGCCCTCCCTTCCTCGCAAGCCCCAAACCCTGGATTATCTTTGACTCATCTCTCTCATTCAGCTCATATATTCAACTTGTCACCAAATACTGTCAGTTCTGCCTTCACAACATTACTAAAATCTGCCCTTCCCTCTCTAACCAAACTGCTACCACTTACACCAAGCATTTATCCTTTCCCACCATGACTACTGCATCAGCTTCCTTACTGACCTCCTTGCCTCCTGCTTCTCCCCATTCCAGTACATATTTCACTCTGCTGCATTGATCGTTTTTCTAAAATACGTTCAGTACACTTTTCCCCAATCTCCAGAAGACTCCAATGGTTGTCTGTCCACCTCCACATCAAACAGAAACACCTTACCATTGGCTTTAAAGCACTCAATTATTACCTCTCTCCTTCCTATCATAATTTGCTGATTCTCCTCTACAACCTAATTGTCACACTTCTCTCCTCCAACACTAGCCTACTCATTGTATCTCAAGCTCATCTATCTTTCCTCTAACTCCTTGTCTATGTCCTCCCTCTGGCCTGGAACTCCCTCCCCCTTCATATGCAACAGACCACTACTCTTCTGATTATTCAATTAATCAATCAAGGACATTTATTGAACAGTTACTGTGGACAGAGCACTTCACTGAGCACTTGTGAGGGTATGATACAACAGAGCTGGTAGACATGTTCTTTCCCCACCTTCAAAGCCTTTAAAATCACATCTTCTCCAAGAGGTTTTCCCCAGCTAAGCTCTCATTTCCCCTATCGCCTCTCCCTTTTGCATCATCCAGATGCACTTGGATCTGTCCCCTTTAAACACTTGATATTCATCCCATCCTCAGCTCCACAGAACTTATGCACATAGCCATAGTATATTAATTGATTTATGCTAATGTCTATGTCTCCCTCCAGACTGTGAGCTCCTGGTACGCAGGGAACATGTCTACCAACTCTGTTGTATTGTACACTTCCAAGCACTGAGTACAGTAAATGCTCAATAAGTACCATTAATGGATGACATTGATTGACTTCCCCTGAAATTTATTTTAACATCCAACTCCCCACTAGAGTATAAGCTTCTTGAGGTCAGGGATTGTGTCTACTAAGTTTCCCAAGTGCTTAGTACAGTGTTCAGCGCACAGTTGATTGATCTATATAGAATGTAAAAAAGCCATCATCTATACCCTTTAGCAGCATATGAAACAAATTGGACAATTTCCTATATTTTACAATTAGCTTTTTCCTTCAATCTATGTCCCATTTCCGTGCTCACTTTTCTTTGTTTCTGAATTTTCATTATTATTTTTATTTTAGAATAGGATCAGGATAAGGCAGCCAGGCTTTTAAATAGTCTCATCAGGTTATAAAATTTGTATTTGGCTAACATGTATTCATCAGTAGACACTTCTCTCTCTTTTACACCACTCCATCTTCCAACTCTCCCTTTCCTCCTAGGCAAGATGACATCTGGATTTGCCCACATTTAATACTTTCAGCATCTCCCCCCGACCCTCCCAAACCCAAGATGCAGATTCTTATGAAAACCAAGCAGAGGGATTGCAGGAAGGACAATATGTACATAGTAAATTTTAGTTCCAATGTCTGCTTTCTTTGAGGTCCTGGGTACATGGACTAATGAGCACATCCTTCTTTGGATGGAGACCTTAGTGGGTGGAAATCCCCTGTTGATCACTATAAAGAGCATGGATCTGGGAGACAGAAGACCTGAGTTCTAGTCAAGGCTCTGCAACTCTGTTGCTTTGACAAATTAATGAAAATAAGTTTCTTGGGTATTTCCTCATGGTACATTGTTACATAATGAAAGTTACCTTTCTTCCACTACTTGTGCTGTGTTGAACCCAAAAATTGTCGTCGTGTTAGTATTGAAACAATAAACTTATAAATGTCAACAGGAAAGAACAGAACACCAGGTGTTCCCACAGGTTCATAGTGTGGATATTTGTAATAGTTAATATCTATTTTAATAATAATGGTTTTTTGGGTTTTAGGGGAAGGCTCAGTAAAGGAGATTCCAGAATTCTTTAATGTTGCCACTGACTAACTTGGATTGAACAGATAGGTAAGAGAAAGCTTTTCAAACAAAATGGAAGGCGAGTAACAAAGTGCCAAGAAGAAAGTGGGAGAAGAAAGCAAAAAAGCAAAAAGACACTGATTTGAGGAAATTCACTTTATATTGTATTTTTTCTAGCCCATCAAAGGCACTATATTCAGAGGAGTGTCTCAGTCATATTCTGTGGTATTTTGCCAAGACCCAAACTGTACACAAAGATCACCTTCAAATTCTCATTGTATGTTTGTTTTCGTATAGAATTTTACCTTTTAGTAATTTTTCTTAGTTGATCTTTCCTGAGTTATATTATTGCCTCCATTTTATACATGAGGAAACTGAGGCCCAGAGAGGGGAAATTGGCTTGACCAAGGTTAAGCAGTGAGACAACTGCAGGGTGAAATTAGAAGTTATAGCCCCCATTCTAATTTACTACTGAACTCTCTAAATCATCAGCTTCTTTGGTTTCCTTTACAGAATTTGAATTATAGGAAAATAATAGCACCATGTCCCATAGACTCTGTCACCTGACCCTTCTCTGTAGATCCATTGAAAACCGAGGGATGAGGAAACTGGAAAGGGAAGGTCCAAAACTTCAGAAAAATGAGGCCAACAGCTATGAGAGCCTGTGGGATTCTACTTAATTGGAGCCCTGCTTCACTGAATGGTTCTAATAGCAAGTCAACTTATGAGTCACTGTTTATTTCTTGACTGCCTCCAATAGGAGCAGAGTGAGAGTATTGATTGACTCACTTTGGATTTGCATTTAAGATGTGGGACTGGTAGAAAGGTTCCAATTTGGTACAGTATTTGAAAGGTTCTTCAGCAGACTGATTCTGTTGTGATGAATGAGAAACTGGGGAAAAAGTCAATGAGAAATGGGAAATGCAATCCAGGACTGCAAAAGGCTAATACTCCAGGGAAAACAAGAGGACATATCTGCTATAGGATTATAGGGAGAAATTGGATCGGTGTTGATGTATAATCAGCATATGCCTGATGGCTCACACCCAATAGATTCAGGACACTGAAGATGAATTTCTCACTCAGAATGAGAAGGTTCAAATTAGAGAAAGACCAAATTATTCACTTTTTTTAAGATTCTTAGTGGAGAGTCCCCATCAACATATTTTAATAATGATGACTATGAATTATTATCATTTCAATCTATTAAAGATTAACTAAAAAAGAGGATTCTTTGGGAGAAGCAGCATGACTTAGTGGAAAGAGCATGGGCTTAGGAGTCAGAGGACGTGGGTTCTAATCCTGGCTCTGCCACTCGTCTGCTGTGTGACCTTGGGCAAGCCACTTAACTTCTCTGTGCCTCAGTTACCTCATCTGTAAAATGGGGATGAAGACTGTGAGCCCCACATTGGACAACCTGATTACCTGTATCTCCCCCAGTGCTTAGAACAGTGCTCAGCACATAAGTGCTTAACAAATGCCGTCATTATTGTTATTATTATTATTAATAATAATAATAATAAAAGAAGGCAAAAATATGACATGGTGAGCAAGGAATGTATCTATTATTTCTGTTATATTGTGCTTTCCCAAGTGCTTAGTACAGTGCTCTGCACCAAATAAGAGCTCAAAAAATACCATTGATTATTTGGTTGAACTTTAAAAATGATGCAAGGTGTGTGCAGGGTGAACACAAAATCCCCTGATTCCCATAGTAAGGGGTCACTCAATAAAGCAAAAGGAAACATTTTACCTAGCTGAAATTCATGGATGGGAAGCCCTTCATGGCTTGCCTCATGGCTTTAGTTATATTTAAATGCTTAGTACAGTGCTCTGCATACAGAAAGTGCTCAATAAATATGATTGACTGATTAATGGAGAGTAGTTTCACCATGGATCAAGAGAGGGAAACATTAGGGATGGAGAACCAACTTGGCCTACTGGATAGAGCATGGGCCTGGGCATCAGAAGGACCTGGGTTCTAATCCTGGCTCTGCTGGTTATCTGCTGTGTGTGACCTTGAGCAAGTTGCTTAACTTCTCTGTGCCTCAGTTACCTCATCTATAAAATGGGATTATGACTGTGAGCCCCAGGGGGGACATGGACTGTGTCCAGCCTGTTAGGCTGTGTCTACCTCAGTCTCCTAGTGTCTGGCACATAGTAAGTGCTCAACAAATACCATAAAGTACTGTAAGAACAACTATCAAACTTTTCTTTCACATACACTTTGCTGCCATTGTCAAAGACAGAATACTGAGCTGGATATGATTTTGGTTTGACCTACTAATGTCACTACTTACGTTCCTGTAGTTTCTCCACTACAAGAAAAACAGGAAAAGAGGCCTGAACAATATTTACTTTGTGGCCAATGGAACTTTCATGGCAAAATGCCCTTCCCCAGCCTATTCCCAGGAATGAAGCATCACACATGACTGGTGTAGCCCCAGCACCATTACAGAATGAAATGGGTTTGAAATGATGCATATTGTCAGCCGTGTGGCGGGAAGCCTTCAGAAAGAAGATTAGCCTTAAAGGCCCAGAAAAAGTTTAGCTCCAGTCATAACTACTGAGTTGCTTTGAGGCAGATTACTAAACACTGTCTCAGCCTCTTCATCTGTACAGTTGGCACAGGGCTTTCTTATGTGGATACCTTGAAGAGTGGAAAGAAAGCAAGGCCACACAAACACTGCAAATATAATACATGCCGTAATTCCAAAGGACCAAGAGAAATCGCAGCACCAATTATTGGGTTCAGAGATACACAAAGGCTAAAGCCTCTAAGATCTTGATGATAGTATTTATTAAGGGCTTGATACTTGCCAAGCCATGTGCTAAGTCCTAAGGTAAATACAAGGTACTCAGATTGGACATAGCCCCTATCCCACATCGAGCTGACAAGAGCAAGAGAAGGTCAGAGTGAGTTTAAGGAGGGATAGAATGTTGGAAAGGACAGGGTGGAAGAGGAGAAGAGGAGATGGGAAAGAAGAGGCAGAGAGCAGGAGAAAAGACTTAATGGTTCTTTACCAGGCTGGGCATGGAAAATGTCCCTAATTTAGGTGGGTGTGCTACCTCTGGATCTTCCCACCAGCTCAGTTTAGATTATTGAGCAATTAATATGTGCAGAGCACTGTATTATATACAGTATAGTACACTGTATATCTATAATTCTATTTATTTATATTGATGCTATTGAGGCCTGTTTAGTTGTTTTGACGTCTGTCTCCCCACTTCTAGACTGTGAGCCTGTTTATAGGTAGGGATTGTCTCTGTTGCTGAATTGTACTTTCCAAATGCTTAGTAAAGTGCTCTGCACACAGTAAGTTCTCAATAAACATGATTGAATGAATGAATGGAATGAATGCATTAAGCACTTGGAGAAATGCAATTGATAAGTCGGCAAAATTCTGCCTTCGAAAAGTTTACAATTCAGTGGGAGAGACAGACCCTACAGGTAGGGACAGCAAATGAATATAAGGATGCATACTCAAAGTGCTGTGGGGTTAGGGTGGGATCTGTACCTATATAATTGGGGAGTACAGATGCGGTAGGGAGGGAAGATAGAATGGGGAGATGAGAGATTAGTCAGGGAAGGCTTTCTGGAAGAGATGTGATTTTGGGAGGGCTTTAAAGAATCAGATCCTGGTTGTGTTTATGCACCCAAATCATCCAAATATTTTTTAATTTGAAAAGTGCATGAAGTTCCAAGATCTTTAGTCAGAAATTACCCAGAAAATTCACATGAATGTTCCTTTACTGAAACATCAATCAAAGAACAATACTTATTGTACATTTTCTCTGTATACCAAGCCCTTGGCGAGTGCTTAGGACAGTGCCACTGTTTAGAACAGTGTTTGACACACAGTACGAGCTTAACATGTCCTAAGAAAGTACACTAGAAGTAGTAAACACATTCCCTGCCCTCAAGGAGCTTACAGGCTAGTGGAGGAGCAGATCAAAGTGTATCCTTAAAGCCTCAGTTATCTGAATAAATAAGCTTGTGCAAATACAGGCATTTATTGGAAGCTTAAAGGGAACCTTGCACCCATTTTCAGAATCCCTCTGTTACTCTGTCCCCTGGTTAAATGATTCCCCATCAGAGAGCAGTAACCAGGTAGGCAAACCTTGGTTCCCTCTGAATCAGAAGTTATTTACTTTTATATTTGCTTTCCCAGCTGATCTATGGATTTTACCAGAGCCCTGAAATGTTTTGTCAGCTCCCTTGAGCAAGGGGCCATGCTTAAGAGAGGGGCAGTTAGACTTTAATTGGGCCACCTTGCAGCTTGAGCAGGCACTCTTTTATCTCCCTGACCCTGTCACTTGCAGATGACAAGGAGATCTCTGTCATTTCCAAACCGCCTTCTCCTCCTGATCCCTCCCCACTGTGAGCCTCCCTCTCTTTGGCCACAGTCAGCAAGGGAACATAAAAGTTTAAAGGCTTCCAAGTTAGCCCTCCCATTTTTCCCCTCTCATTTCAAAGCTCCGAGCATTGTCAGAAGGAAAGGGTACCATCTGGTTAGCCCTTGTTTACTGCACACCCTGCCAGTTTGAGCTTATTAATCATATTTACCCAAGTATCTTAATTACTCCCTGTCTAGCAACTTGCTTTGCACTCAGCTGTTGACCCCTCTTTTTTATTCCTTTCTATCATTAATCATAGGAGCAGCGTGGGTAGAGGAATTCTGCAGCTTGGATTTCACTGGCACTGTTACCGCTCCCACAGAGGAGCGGCAGGGGTTCACGGCTGGTTTCTGACAAACTTCCTAATTAATCTGCTGAAGATCAAAGGAGGACTAATAGGAGATGAAGACTGTATGCTGGGACCTTATCTCCACCCCTTCCCTTTGTGTGGGTATGTGTGAGTGTGTGTGGGTGTGTGTGTGTAGGTGTATGTCTGATCACGCATGTGTTGGGCTTGGCAAAAGAGAGACGGGCTCAGTCACCTAATCAGTATTGTGCTGATTGTCCTGCAGTGGCTGCTGTCGCCATCACCACCTACACTTTTAATTTCTGGAAAAGTACAATTTTCTCCTTTTTATGGGCTTCAAAGAGCCACCCAGAGAGCAAATGTATTGCTACTTTATTGGTATTTTGTAATTCAGGTTTTCCTCTGAAGCCAGAGGTGCAAAATCTGGTTCTGTTTATATAGCTGATGTTGTCCCTCCATTTTTTTGATGTTGTCTTCCTCTGCTAATAAAGTTCTTTGAGATCTTCGAGCAACTTGGGCTAATGGTAAGAGCCCAAGGCTGGGATCCAGAAGACCCTGGTTTGCATCCCAGCCCTGCCACTGATCTGCTGTGAGTCCTTGGACAAAGTCACTTTACCTCTCAGGGCCTCAGTTTCCTTATCTGTAAATTAATAAAAATAGTAGTAATAATAATAGTAGTAATAGTAATAATAATAATTTTGGTACTTGTTAACCACTAAATATGTATCAAGGACTGTTCTAAGCACTAGGGTAGTTACAAGTTAGGTTGACATAGTCGCTCTCCCACATGGGGCTCATACTTATCCCCATTTTGTAGATGAGGTAACTGAGGCACAGAGAAGTGAAGTGACTTGACCAAGGTCACACAGCAGATATGTATCAGAGATGGAATTAGTACCCAGCTTCTTCTGACTCCTAGGCCCAGGCTCTAGCCAAATGGGGGTGAGATAGATGGTGAGCCTGCTGAGGGACAGGGACAGGGGCTGACTTTGTACTTTCCCCAGTGCTTCACCTACAGAGAGCACTCGATACATGCCATAATTGAAAAAGAAGCTCCTGTTTGGACAAAGAACTACCAGATTTCCACTGGGTGAAAAGAGAAGGACCAGAATAATAATAATGATAATATTAGCATTTATTAAGCGCTTATTATGTGCAAAGTACTGTTCTAAGCACTGGGGAGGTTAAAAGGTGATCAGATTGACCCACAGGGGGGCTCACAGTCAATCCCCATTTTACAGATGTGGTAACTGATGCACAGAGAAGTGAAGTGACTTGCCCAAAGCCATACAGCTGACAATTGGCAGAGCCGGGATTTGAACCCATGACCGCTGACTCCAAAGCCCGTGCTCTTTCCACTGAGCCACGCTGCTTCTCTACTCTTTGGCTCATGTGGAATTCCTGTCATGGTCTGACTTGATAGCATCTCAGGTTGTCCTTGTTTATAAAAAGAGAACATGGTTCTCAGTTGTGGATTCTCCCTACTTCGTTCCCCTCCCTCTGACTATTTTCAATCCTAATTCAGGTTCATCTTCGATGTTCTCTTTCTCCAGAGACTCTGGGGCCTGGGCAGACGAGGGCAGAGCTCTGCTGGCTTTCATTCCATCTTGTCATTTAAAGGGGATAACCCAGGATCTGAATTTCCAGGCTGAGAGACACCATTAAAGAGCATAATTTGTTGATCCAGGCTCTCCTTGCATTTCAGTGCAGAGAGTGGCATCGTTTTCTTTATGACCTCGTAAAGTCACAGCCAAGAGGCCGATTTGGAAAACAAACTGCCTCAGGTTGACAGATAATTAGATACAGGGGACATATTATATGCCTTTGCATATAAATGTGCTCTGAGGCGTGTTGGTTCATCTGAAGTTTAGGTTAAAGGAGAGCCAGGTATTCCTGACACATCAGGATATATATTTTCATAGAGTCTCAGGCGCTGTCTTGATTTTATAGCCCTTTCATCCTGGTGCTGACGGATGTGGTGTGAGCTTAACCAAATTTGGAAGAAAGGCTTTCCTTCTTACCCGTGAGCCTTTTGGGTTTTCTCTCCCTTCTCTGGAAAGGGTGTAGCTGTTGGTATCTGCTGGGGATGCCCGACGGCAGGGATAGGAATGGCCAGAGATGGAATTCATTTGGGTTTTTTTTTTTCTGGACTGCAATAGTAAGCACAATTAATTACGTGATAACCTATGGGCCTTTCAAGTCCAGGCCAAGCCCCACCAGAATTCCAAGCTCAGGGAAAGAGAAAGAATAAGGCCATAGTCCCCAGGAACATGGTACTGAATTTTGCTGGCAGGCTTTGGACAAAGGCTGCATGTTTTCTACTTCATCGAAGGCTGGCTTTACCCATAAAGGCCACATTCTCCTTTGAGCAGAATCGACTGTGCATGGAGATGGGAGCTGATGGCTGTGCCCTTTCTTGGGCAGCCTTGCTTCTGTGTCCTTCTTGGAGGCCTCCTTTGATTTTAGAAAGGCATTCTGACCCTTGCAAGTGCCAACCTTGCAAGTTAGGAAGCTCCAGTCTGACGCCAGTCTGTGGGAAAAGCCATAACAGGGCGAGAAGCAAATGCAGGTGAAGAAGAGGCAAAGAATGGTGGGGGGGTGGGAGGAGGACCTTGCTTAACCCAAAGCCCCATTGAAGGAGACGATATAAATAGAGTCGCTGTCACTTTGATGAATTAAATCCTTCGTTAATTAGGATGCATCGATTTAAGGGTTGTCCAACCAGATAAGTTCTCTCCCCATTCCCAGCTAGTTTCAATGGAGATAGCAGGCGCAGCGGGAACACAGCTTTCTCATTTTGTAGCTGATTACTTGTCTCGTGGTCATCGAGCTTTCATCCCTTATCCGCCAAACTTGGATATTCTAATCTCCCCAAATGTTCCACTCTCCTTCCTGGGTGTCCTGACTGTGATCCACGGCTGTGCTGGTGAGGAGAGGGAGGAAAGTCTGATCTGTGCATCCCACTGCTTCCTTGGGTTTTCTGGGGATGGTCCAAAAGATGATGCAGTGTTCTGGATCAGAATGGTTAGGTAGGCCTGAAAGACAGTATGGAATCAGAGAGCATCAGGGACTCTGTGGAAAAACTGGGAGTCAGGAGACCTGGATTCTAGTCTTGACTCTGCTAGAGAAGCAGCGTGGCTCAATGGAAAGCGCACGGGCTTTGGAGTCAGAGGTCATGGGTTCAAAACCCGTCTCTGCTGCTTGTCAGCCGTGTGACTTTGGGCAAGTCACTTAACTTCTCTGTGCCTCAGTTTCCTCATCTGTAAAATGGGGATTAAGACTGTGAGCCCCACGTGGGACAACTTGATCACCTTATATGCCCCCAGCGTTTAGAACAGTGCTTTGCACATAGTAAGCGCTTAACAAATACCATTATTATTATTATTATTACCAGTCTGCTGTGTGATCTTGGGCTAATTATTTGCTCCTTTTATGCCTCAGGTTTTCATCTGTAAAATGGGGAGAAGCTATCTTCTCTCCCTTCAGGAATGTGTCTGATTATTTCATATCAGCTATAGAACTTAGGACAGTAACTTTGCACCTAGTAAGTGGTTAATGCACATTATTTCTTCAGTAATAATGATAATAATCATCATTGCCATCATAGAGCTACATAAGGTTCCTGCAGATTTATCTAGGAGAGGTCTGTGGTCAGCAGAAATGTAGACAAAGTTGTGGAATGCAGAAGGAATGTATGCCAAGTCTCTGATAGTCCTTGGCCACTGCTTAGGGCAGTCTGATGCTCTTGATTGAATACAGAAGGAAACAGGCTTAAAGTGGGCTCCCCCTACTAGACTGTGAGTCTGTTGTTGGATGGACAGTCTCTGTATGTTGCCAACTTGTACTTCCCAAGCACTTACTATAGTGCTCTGCACACAGTAAGCGCTCAAACACGATTGAATGAATGAATGAATGAATGGGGAAGTAACAGTCAAATCAGCCTGAATCAGAATCCCAGTGCATCTGTCCTGGCTCTTTGTCCACCATGCCAGCCCATCTTCTCCCATCACCAACCTTCTGGTAATTTCCAGGAGCCACTGACCTTCAAGATCAGATTTGGTCCACAGGCCTGGCTAACTTGTCTCTTAGATTGCTAGTTTCTCAGGTCCCAAGTGACTTCTGGGATGGATTTTTTTTCTGAAAACAAAGTTATAAAGTACACTCAATCCTAGAGATTTATTACAAGGAGCCTATTCCTACCTGAGCATTCTTAAATAATAGGGTCTCCATTCCAAAAAGAAGCTTTGGTGAAGGGTTTTTTTTCCTGCCTAAACATGTTTGGCCAGCATTCTGGCACCTTAGGAAGGTCAGCGCTCTCTGGGTATAATAATTATTACTATTATTATTATGGAATTTGTTAAGTACTTACTCTGTTCTTAGTCTATGCACTCAGCCAGGCAATCTTCAGATTTCTGGATCTGTGGTATGTGTTTGTGCTGTGGTGGCCTAGTGGGAAGAGCACAGGCTTGGGAGGCAGAGTATTTGGGTTCTAATCTCAGCTTTGTCACTTGTCTGCTCTGTGACCTTGGGAAAGTCACTTAACTTCTCAATGCCTCAGCTATCTCACTTGGAAAATGGGGATTAAGGCTATGAGACCCATGTGGGACATGGACTGTGTCCAACCTGATTAGCTTGTATCTACCACAGCGCTTAGTACAGGGACCAGAACAGAATAAATGCTTAACAAATTCCATGAAACCCCTCCCACAGACACACATCACAGACACACACAGACACACACACACAGAGACACACATACACACACACACACAATAAAATAAGAAACAAAATAAAACAAAACAAAAACTAAAGACATGGAAGCTCAGGACCCTGGAGGGAAATTTATCCTGTGCGACATTCCCCAGATACCCCATTCCTCAAGGACTTGCACAACAAAAAGTCCCCTGTCTCACTGCTATCCTTGCCTATTCAGTACAAAATGGTGGGGATACTTCTGTTCGCTCTCTTGGTTTCACAGTCAGGAGAAGTGCCATCATCAACACTGAAAATGCGGGGAACAACTGGGTAAAAGCAGAGGGAAGGAGAGAAGAGGAAGATAATAGAGGTAGACAATAGAAAGAAGAAAAGGAAGGAAGGAAACCAGGAAATGAGAAAACAGGTAGAGGAGCAGGAGAGGCCGAGACAAGGCCAAGAAGGCAAGTTAAGCGAGAGGTAGAGGAGAGAAATGAAGACAGGAGGAGAAGGGAGGGTGTGTGGGAGAAAGGGGAGAAGAGAAAAGGAGGGAGAGAAAGTGCTGTGCTGGGTAGATTATTGTGTGTTTGTCATCTGGAATGGTATAAACTGTAGGTACAGCATCTCCTGCCCATGATTTATGGTCCCTGTCAGGCAGCGCCAGCGCTTTGTCTGCTGTAGCGTGGAGGATGAATGCATTGCTGTCATGCCGGCCAGGCCAGCCTTTCTCTCTCTCTGCTCTGTACGCTCACTACCCATTTCACGCCAGTGAACATAAACAATCTTTTGTAAACCTGACAGTCACACTTGCTTCTTTGGAAACATAAAGCAGAAATGTATGACTCGGCTTTCATTACCCAATTTCCTACGCTGTATAAAAACACTCTGAAAAGACATGTAAGTGGTGACCAAACCTGGGAAATGGAAGTGTCCAGAGAGAGAAAAGCAGAGGGGTGGGAGGAAGAAGATGAGCTGTTAAAGAGAGGAGATGGATCTCTCACCCCACCACATCCTACTCAGAAACTGTTAGCTGATAAACTGGTCCATTCAGGCACATAATTACATTACACTTCTGAATAATAGACATTTCCTGTCTAAAGTGTTGCTTTTTTTGCTCCCTTTAACCCAGAGTGCAGTAATGAAATACTCTTGAGGTCAAAACTAGGTGGAAAATATTCTTTTTTAAAAATTATTATTTCCTTTCCAGCTTACTCCTGATGGTCCTTTTGGAAACTCGTGTGTGTGCGTGCATGCGAACATGCATGCATGTGTGTGTGTTGAAAGATGGTTCTCTGCTGGAGAAGGATTACAGCTATAGGAGACCAGAATCCTCTAGTTAAAAATGTTCATGTCAAGTCTTCCCCAGATCAGAACTTCATAAAGGAAGTAAAATATAAAGTTTCAACAGGGAATGGAGACACCTAGTAGCTTGCTCCCCACAAATCCTTCCTTATTTTTTCAAGCTTTTACCCACTGGGGCCTGAGCCTGCCATAGGCCTGGGAGCATAGGCCTGGGTGCAGCAGGTGTCACAGAAGACTAGACCTTAAGCTCCTTATGGCCAGGGAATGCATCTACCAACTCGGTTATTTTGTATTCTCCCAAGTGCTTAGTATAGTGCTCTCAATAAATCTGATTGATTGACATTCCTTCCAGAGCAGGCAGGGAATAGATGCTAAAGCTTGGGAATCTGGAACTTCTGGGATCCAATCAAAGGGATTCCCCAAAGTCAGGTTCTGGGTTCTGAGTGGCCCAAATTTCTGTAAGCCTGGGATTGCTCAGCATGTACGCTGTTGGCCATCAATCTTAGTTGAATGTTATTCTTTCAATGTTCTCTCTTTCTCAGATATCACCCAGCAGGACTTTCTTCTTTAAAGAGGAGCAAGATGTGCCTCTCAATGACATGGGAGTTGTCACTAACTGCTCTGGGCCTCAGTTTCTTCATCTGTAAAATGGGGATTCAATACCTGGTCTCCCTCCTACTTAGAGAAGAAGTGTGGCTCAGTGGAAAGAGCACGGGCTTTGGAGTCAGAGGTCATGGGTTCAAATCCTGGCTCCGCCAACTCTCAGCTGTGTGACTTTGGGCAAGTCACTTAACTTCTCCGGGCCTCAGTTCCCTCATCCGTAAAATGGGGATTAAGACTGTGAGCCCCCCGTGGGACAACCTGTTCACCTTGTAACATCCCCAGCACTTAGAACAGTGCTTTGCAAATAGTAAGCACTTAATAAATGCCATCATCATTATTATTATTATTATTAGATGTGAGCCCCATGTGAGACAGGGACTGAGTCATTCATTCATTCACTGTTGTATTCACTGAGAGTTTATTGTGTGCAAAGCACTGTACTAAGAGCTTACAATTTAGAGTCATTACTCACTATCTGGTTTCTACCCCAGTGCTTAGTATAGTGTTTAGCTAATTCTATAGAGAAGCAGCATGGCTCAGTGGAAAGAGCATGGGCTTGGGAGTCAGAGCACATGAGTTCTAATCCTGGCTCTGCCACTTGTTAGCTGTGTGACTTCGGGCAAGTCATTTAACTTCTCTGTGCCTCAATTACCTCATCTGAAAAATGGGGATTAAGACTGTGAGACCCACATGAGACAACCTGATCACCATGTATTCCCCCCAGCACTGAGAACAGTGCTTTGCATATAGTAAGTGCTTAACAAATACCATTATTATTATTATTGTTATTCTTATTATTATCTGGTGGTCTAGGAAATAATAGTAACTCGAAGGTGATGAGTCCTAATCCTGGCTCTGTCGTTGAATTGCCGATGGGCTATGAATAGGTCCCACCCCTCTCTGGGCCTCATTTCCTTCCTTGGTGCAAAGAATGGAGAACCCTCTAAAGCCCACCATCTGGAGTTCAGAGCAATAATTAAACAACAGTGATGATGTTTATAAGAAAAAAAAACTATGAAAGAAACAAGTACTAAAGAAAACTAAGTGATGATGCTTCCAAACCTTACTCTTTGCACAAGCCCATCTCACTTTTTCATCATATATGGCCCCGAGAGCTTTTTCCTGCTAGTTACCCAACTCCCCTTATTCTGACATGCTCAACAATGATCACAAACTGAGTTTCAGAGACTCTAAGGTCATCAGCACTTCCAGAGAAAATAAACAGGCAGCTCAGGGAAAGCCCTTAACAGGAATATACAGACTCCAATTCCTTCAGAGCCCTGGGAGAGCCCTCCCTCTGTTATTGTTAGGAGTGTGCGTCAGGCAAATAAAGTAAGCACGATGAATTTAATACCTGCCAGGCGGCAGAACAAATGTAGTCGATCTTGCTGATACTATATAAAAAGCAAGAGAGTGGATCCAATTTGGTCCTATGGCGATTTATAATCCTCTTTCCTTTGCAGTTAACTTTGACTAAAATGGGAAGACTTTCCTGCTTGTGGGGTGAGGCGGCCCCTCAGAGAAGAGAGAGTGCTAGTGAGGGAGCATCCATGGGAGCAGTGGAGAGTGGGTTCCACTGATGAGGGTTCTTGTTGTGGTTTGGGGCCGGGGCGTGGGGCGGGTCCCTGGAAAGGAAAGGCTAGAAGTTACCACCAGAGAGCCAGTTGGCATCTTAAGAGATGCTAATAATAAAATTAAATAATTATGATACTTGTTCAGCGCTTACTATGTGCCAAGCACTGTTCTATGTGCTGGGGTAGATATGAGTTGATCAGGTTGGACACAGTCCCTGTCCCACCATGGGCTCACACTCTTAATCCCCATCTTTTACAGATGAGGTAACTGAGGCATGGAAAAGTTAAATGACTTGCCCAAGGTCGCACAGCAGACACATGGCAGAGTCGGGATTAGAACCCAGGTCTTTCTGTCTTCCAGGCTCTATCCACTAAGCCACACTACTAAATGGCAATCTGCAAGGGGCAGAGACATTAGGAGAGGACTGACTCTCTTAATTTGTTCATTCAATTCATTAATTAGCAGTGATTGGCTGATTGATTCTCTCATCAGGGATGAAACAGTTTCCTTCAGAGGGAGAGAGGATGCATTCCACTTGCTGAGCTCAGTTTAGTTCCAAGTTGTAAGCAGCCCAGCCTCAGGTTACCCACCCAAAGACTATTTCAACCTCAACTCTAACCTCAACCTTAACTTTGCCTGGTAGATCTCCCTTCCTCTTCTAGGAAATTAAGGGTGGACAGGCAGGACTTGGTCCGAGTCAATCCTGTAGGGCCTGGGAAACTAGTAATAATGGTATTTGTTAAGCATTTACTATGAGTCAAGCACTGTATTAAGTGTTGTAGATGGTATGTAAACTGTAGAAGCTGTGTAAACTCTAGATGGGGCATGAACTATAGATGGGGTATAATTGAAGATGAAGTGTGAACTGTAGATGGGGTGTGATCTGTAGATGGGGTGAGAAAAGTAAATGGGGTGTAAACTGTAGATGGGGTGTGAACTGTGCCTCTCACCTGGTAGACCTCCCTGTGCCCCCAAGTTTCCCAAGGATCATGTGTCACTGGCTTTCTCAAGGGGCGAGCTTTTCACCTTCCATTTTAACAACTGCAGAATTATAGAAGATTTATTCGGCCATCGGGAGAGACATCAAAGAGGATAAGGAAGGAGGGAATTGAATAGAATAGTAGCTTAATTTTTCAACAGACTTCTGCTTTGGTCCTGAGTATGAGATAAAAGAGTTGATCAAAGCCGGCCCAGATGCAACATCATACGGACCTCTAGACATGGCCTGATCAAAAAATCACCCAGTACAGGGGCCCACACTCTGTCTTCTTTCTCTTCCCTCGCTACTCACCAGCAGCTGAGGGGAGCCAGCTGAAGAGAGCCATACAACTGCAGTGTGTCCAACTAGATAGAACATGGGCCTGGGAGTGAGACGTGGGTTTTAATCCCAGCTCTGCCACATGTCTGCTGTCTGATCTTGGACAAGTCACTTAACTCCTCTGTACCTCAGTTACCTCATCTGTAAAATGGGGATTAAGATTGTGAGCCCCATGTGGGATATGGACTGTGTCCAATCTGATTAGTATATCCAATCCAGTGCTTAGTACAATGCCTCGCACATAATAAGCATCTTAGCAAATCTGATAAAAAAAAATCGAACGGCTGAAAAGAAACAGCAGTGGCATCATTCCTGCTCTCTGTGGGGCTTTATTTCAACATTAATGAAATCTTGAAACTGGGGAAGATTCTTTAAAATTCATTTCACCCTTCCGTGCTCTCAGAACATACCTACCCAAATTAGATGCTTGGGAGTCTAATTAAAGTTTTGTTTGTGGTTTCCTCTCTCACTTCTTTCTTTTCTGGCCCTTTGCCCTTCAGGCTTCTCACTTCCATTCTTCTTGTCCTTGCCCACGGCTCCTCTCCAATGAGAAATGGAATTGGGAACAATGCTGGGCCTGGAATGTCGGGCTCAGCGCAATAATTTATAAAGGTGGAAATGAGAACTTCAGCTACACTGCTATCCTGGCCTTTTGGAGTTGTGAGCCTGGAGCTTCAGGAAATCTGTCTCACTTCCCATTTCTGCTGTTGGTGGTAAGTGGAAAATATTGCTGGCTCCTTTTGAAGAGCGAGACAGTTGTTCAGGCTCCAGCCTCCTTCCTCAGGTGGTTTATTGGCTCCTGTTTGGATTGAACTGAAAGACTCAGGATGCCTTCAATCTTTTGCTGATCCCTTTGCTCCTGCCTCCAACTCCCACCTGCTTCAAATTGCATGACCTAGTGGAGAGAGCACGGGTTTCAGTGTCAGGGGACCTGGCTCTAATCCTAACTTCATCCCTTGCCTGCTGTGTGACCTTGGACAAGTTGCTTAACTTCTCTGTGCCTCAGTTTCCTTCATCTGTAAAATGGGGATTCAATATTTGTTCCTCCTCCTACTTAGACTGAGCTCCAGGTGGAAATGATTATCTGCTGATTATCAGGTATCTATCCCAGTTTATAACAGTGCTTGGCACAGAGTAATCCCTTAACAAATTCCACAGCTACTATTATTATCATGACTGTTATTATTATTATTATTTTGATTTTGATTGATTGAGGACTGTTCCCAGCAGGCAGGTATTTTCAATGCCATTTTGCCTCACCTTGGGTAGCTCTGTCCCTTGCCTCTGCCACTTACTAGACCTCCCCACCATGACCTTAGCAGAGAAGTTAGAGAAAGGGGCAAGATGTCTACACAACTTTTAGAGGACCCATCTCTTTCAGTGGACCCTGGCAAAGCTGGTATTGAGCACTACCTATGCAGGGTGACGGGAGGAAGACTGGAGACAGTTCAGCTACTCCAGCCCCATGCCTTGCACTATGCTTCCCCTGTCTTTAGGAAGACAGGGATGGCATTCAGATTTCCCCCATTTTGATCGTATTTATTGAGCACTTACTGTGTGCAGAGTACTGTATTAAGTGCCTGGGAGAGTACAACAATAAGCTGACACATTCCCTACTCACAACGAGCTTACATCTGAAAGACCAAAGGACCCGAAGAAGCAGCTGAGCACTCAGGAACCCAAAGTACACAGGAGCCAGGCCTTGGCAAAGAAAGATTTACAGGAGATGGAGTTCCAGGAGTTCAGGAGCAGAGCGCTGCTTGGTTTCCCAGGCTCTGAACTTTATAGCCATTTGTTCTATTTACCATTGGCTTGTCCTCTAAATTTTCAGCGGAGGCAAAAAGGTTTATGGGAGTAGAGTGAAGTTTGCAGCTGGAAATTCACAGATGTCACCGAACTGCCTACAGGTGCTTTGTCATTTCAGCAAGTCACATCGCTACTTTGCAAGTCTCTGCACAAGATCCTGTCCAAGCCCTGTTGACTTTCATCAAACCACTGGAGGAGGTAAAGTTGCCCAGGCCATCTTTACCTGTGTGGATAATAATAATAATAATAATAATGATGGCATTTGTTAAGCACTTACTATGTGCAAAGCACTGTTCTAAGCGCTGGGGGCGGGGGGATACAAGGTGATCAGGTTGTCCCACATGGGGCTCAGTCTTAATCCTCATTTTACAGATGAGGTAACTGAGGCTCAGAGAAGTTAAGTGACTTGCCCAAGGTCACACAGCAGACATGTGGCAGATCTGGGATTCGAACCCATAACCTCTGACTCCAAAGCCCGTGCTCTTTCCACTGAGCCATGCTGAGGACTCTTCCTTCCTGGAGATGACTCTTCCTTCCTCCTTTGACCCTTTGACCCTTTGTTGGCTTCTTGCTGTTTTTCCCTGAATTTGGGGGTGATAGTAGGACCTAGAGGAGAAAGTGTGGGTCTGGGAGATGGGTTGTAATCCCAGTTCTTATACTAACAATGTGATCTTGGGCAAGTCAATTACTTTGTGCCTCTGTTTCCTCATCTATAAGGTGGGGAAGCAGCTTGGCCTAGTGGATAGAGCACAGACCTGGGAGTCAGAAGGACCTGGGTTCTAATCTCAGCTCCGCCACTAGCCTGCTGTGCGACCTTGGGCAAGTCACTTCACTTCTCTGTGCCTCTGTACCTCCTCACTGTGCCTCAGTCTCATTTACCTTACCGCTGACCCGTCGCCCTCTTCCTGCTTCTGGCCTGGAACTCCCTCCCTCCTCAAATCTGACAGACAATCACTCTCCCCCACCTTCAAAGCTTTATCGAGGTAACATCTCCTCCGAGAGGACTTCCTTGACGAAATCCCCTTTTCCTCTTCTCCCACTCCCTCTGCATCACCCTGAGTTGCTCCTGTTGTTCATCTCCCCTCCCAGGCCCACAGCACTTATGTGCATATCTTTCGTTTTATGTATTTATATTAATGTCTATCTCCCCACCTCTAGAATGTAAGGTCACTGTAGGCAGGGAATGTGTCTGTTTATTGTTATATTGTACTCTTTCAAGCACTTAGTACACACTCTGCACACAGTAAGTGCTCAATAAATATGATTGAATGTATGAATGCCTCAGTTCTCTTATCTATAAAAGGACGATTAAGACTATGAGCCCTGTGTGGAACAGGGCCTGTGTCCAAACCAATTTTCCTGTATCTACCTCAGCAATTAGAACAGTGCCTGGCACATAGTAAGTGCTTAACAAATACCACAGTTATTATTATTATTATAATTCCCCATTCCTCTTAGACTGTGAGCCCAATGAGGAACAGTGACTGTGCCCAATCCCATTATCTTGCATTTACGCCAGCATGATGCTTGGAAAACAGTATGTGCTTAACACACATCATACTTGGATTATTGAAACAATATTTGGGGTATCCTTGCATGACCTGTTTTCAATCAATGGTACTTATTGAGTACAATAAAACAGAGTTGGTAGACACATTCCCTGCTCATGTTTCCTTCCTGAGCAGTGATCCACAGGGTCAAGACAGTATGGTTAATGCTCCAACATCTAGAAACTTAGGAACGCCTAGCTCTGACCTCTGCCACTGAATTCCATGTGGTTCATGTGGCTTTTACTGATCCCCAGTTCTGTCATCTAAAAGATGGGTAGCGTGGCCGGACATGATAATCCAAACCAAGTCCAAGGCCACATTTGGTAAACTAAGATGTCCAATTTAAAAATGTTTTTCAGTGTTAAACATCTACTGAATATCGAGGTCAGGGTTCATATTCTTGTGAGCAAGTCAGGGTGGTCCAGAAGGAAATTGTAAAAAAGGAACAGAGGGCTTATTCAGAAAAGACTTCTTGCAGGAGATATACCTTCAATAAGACTTTGAGGGGCAGAGGGGGAGGGCAAGTAATTGTCTTTTGGATATGAGAAGGAATGGCATTCCAGGTCAGAGTCAGGACGTGGGTGAGGAGTCCCCAATACATGTTGACATAGAACCTATCCACTTTCACTGCTAAAGATACAGACATATGTGTGTGTGTGTGTGTGTGTGTGTGTGTGAGTGTGCATCTGATTGTTCTTTGGGCTCAAAGATGACACTAGCAGTGGTAATATTTTCATTGGTGTGATTGTGGCTGATAAATGGTTAGCATGAATGATGTTTCCTTGCTCCTAGCATGTAGAAAGATTGCTTTTTCCTAAATAGATGTATTTGTTCCCCACAATATCTGGAGGTGTCTTCATTTTTCTCTCTTGATGTCCAGATCTTCCTGAAAGTTCTACTTTAAGATAGTCACTTTGTTTTTCCTTCTTATAAGCCAGACTGGTTTGTATTTTGCTAATGCCGCCTATCTGTTCACTGCTATGCTGCATCTCTGTCTTTAAAGTATTTCTTCTGTCCAGTGTGTTTAGAGTTACCCCATTTCAGCTCAACTTTGAGCAGTCATTTGGGTAACTTGCTGATTTCCATTCTCCCCACATGTTCCACTTGATGAAGGTGGGTTGTGATGAGCATTACTTTCATCCTGGTACATATGGCTGTCCTCAGTATTTGAAGATGACAGTACCGAAGACAAGGCCCTACCCATGCACACAAACTTGGCTGAATCAAGTTCAAAGCATCCTTTCACATTGTTCACAAGGAAGTTTTAGATTCTTGTTATGTTAGTGGGTGATTCCCTCCTAGGGTCTATCTTTGTCCTGATTTCTGCCCACCAGACTGTTTGCCTACTGTAGTCGTCTTTCAACCGTCCACCATTATGTTGTGTAACTTGAAACTATGCCCCACTGTGATTGAATAGCTTTTTTCTGTCCTCTGATTTTGCATGTGCCCTCTTTCAATTTTCTATACAGCAGCTGCTTGGGAATCTTGTTGTCATCCATTCTCCTCACATGTCCCACCCAGTGTAACTGTGTTGTGGTAAGTACTGCTTCACTGATAGTAAAATGACTGGGTTCCATTCTAGATGATGCTGATGGAACTGCTTCAGGAGCTGGAGATGTCTTTTGCAGCACATCCAGATCTTTTGTTTTTATGGTATTTGCTAAGTGCTTAATCTGTTCAGGGCACTGTACTAAGTGCTGGGGTAGATACAAGCTAATTAGGTTGGACACAGTCCATGACCCACAAGGGGCTCACAATCAATCCCCATTTTACAAATGAGGGAACTGAGGCACAGTGACTTGCCCAAGGTCACAAATGGAGGAGCTGAGATTAGAACCCAGGTCCTTCTAACTCCCAGGTCGTTGCTTTATTCACGAAGCCTCACTACTCGCCAACTAAGCTTTCAACTTGCTATGTAGTTTAATGCCTTACTTTTGCTACCCTCTCTCTTGAAGTTTTACATAGCCCATGCTGGCCTTTTTGCCAGAATCACCAGAATCACTGCCTGCCAATGCCCCCTCCCATGCCCCCCAGCTGTGTATACGCACGCACACAAGCACACACACAGACACAGACACAGACACACACACACACACACACACACCCTCAAGTCTTTGGGGTCGGAGGATGTGGGCATTCCATGTGCACAGGGAACGTTTCTACCAACTCTGTTGTACTATTCTCTCCCAAGCTTTTACTACAGTGCTCTGCACACAGTAAGCGCTCAATAAATACCATTGATGATGATGCCAACTTTAAGGACCAGAAGGAGCCCCATCGGAAAGAAAGCAGAGTGGAGGACGCTTGCAGTGGCAACTTTTGTAAATATTGTAGATGCTGAAATGTCAGAGCTACCATTATCTACCAGATTACATTCAAGGATAAAATCATGTCAAGTAAGAGTGTGTCTCTCCAATCCCTCAGCATTTGTGGGGCTCTAAAATTCTAAGTGAATTTAGATTCCTGACATTTCAGGTTTTCCCTACAGTTTGAAAGAGATGAAAGTGAGGTGAATAGATTATTTGTGTTGCTGCTGCTGCTGTTTGCTCGTCACAGTTTCCGGCAATGCCTACCCCACAACTCATCAGTGGGAGGTGGGTGTTGTGTGCATGTATGAATGTATTCATAGGGATGAAAGGCCTGTGAACACCATGTAGAAGTATTAATGTTTTTCCTGCATTTCTTCTGCAGCAGCCATGGAGTAAATGTCTTTGCTGTCTATCGGTGATGGGGAAAAACCAGGCCAGAGGCTTCCAATTCTGATGATCCCATTCATTTTATTGTAGAATAGTTTTAGGTTCTCAATCCATTTCTCAGGGTTGTTGTCAGAAGCCACATGGTGATTCTGGAAGGATAAAAGTTTGCTTCCATAGTCGGTCCAGGAAGACTTTGGTTAGGATTTTGCCAACAATTGGATAACAATGCGATGTCAAAATGCTTCCACTTTCTCCCTTTGAAGATGTTAATAATGGTGGCATCATTTTTAAGGCATTTGTTAAGTGCTTACTATGTGCTAAGCACTGGGGTAGATATAAACTGGTCTTTGAAACCCTGTGACATTTCCACAGTATTCTAAATGTTGAGGATGCTGAGCAGGCAACTAAGGAGCACATGCTCTCTTTTCACAGATCTAAGTTAGTACATCCTCAGTACCATTCATTCATTCATTCATTTATTCGCATTTATTGAACACTTACTGTGTGCAGAGCACTGTACTACCAGGAGTTTTGCTATTCCTCATGACTTTGGCTAATGTTGATGTACTTACATACGTATCTGTTATTTATTTATTTGTATTAATGCCTGCCTCCCCCTCTAGACTGTAAGCTTGTTGTGGGCCAGGAATGTGTCTATTTATTGTTGTATTGTACTCTCCCCAGAGCTTAGTACTTGGTCTGCATACAGTAAGTGCTCAATAAATATGATTGACTGATTGACTCCATGTTTTCACATATTGGGAGGTGACTTGACCTTTTTGGAGAGTCCTTCTGCAGCATAGCCTAATGGAAAGAGCACAGGTCTTGGAGTCTGAAGACCCACACCCTAGTCCTGGCTCCACAATTTACTTATTGTGTGATCTTGAGCAAGTCACTTAATTTATTTGTGCCTCAGTTTCCTCATCTGTAAGGATAGAATTTGTCTTCTCCCTTCTTCTTAAACTGTAGGCTCCACTGAGGACTGTGTCTGATCAGATTCTCTTGTTTCTCCCTCAGCACTTAGCACAGTGCTTGGCACAGTGTGTGTCCTTAATCAAGCTTTAATAATTATTATTATATTCATTATTATTATTATTGAACTGTTGTTGCTATTTCTTTATGATTCCTTATTTGTTTTGAGAGTGGGGCTATTTTTTCACCTCTGTGGACCTCATGAGGAGGGCAGGAATCATATACAATCCTCAGGGATATCTGGGTATCTTTAATTTGATTTCAATCGATAAAGCCTTGTATCTTTTCAGTTTTGTGGTCCCACTGCTTTTCATGCAAGCTTCTTTTTTTAAATTCCTCTTTCTATATTCTATGACTTAGGATTCAACAGGATTTGGTAAGCAACCCTTATGTCAGGGACAGAAGAATCTGTAAACTATAGTTGATGAAGTGCTTGTTTCGCTGCAAATAGCTCTTGAATCTCAGAGGTGATCCCATCAAATAAATCCACAGGTTCCTTTTAGAAGAAACTACCGTCTCAAAGACTTCCTGTAGAGCTACCCAGGTGTTGGACACATCCATGGAGACAAATGGGGATTCCTGCCCTAATAAGCTCACTTTGATATTTCCTTGAAGTTTACTCTATGTGGCTTCATTCTCTAAGAGTTTGGCATTCAACTTCTTGTGTAGTTTTGATAATGCTTGTCAATATATACACTCTAGGGTAAATGAAATATTGGGCTATAACAGGTCAATTGGTCAATCATTCTATATGCTCTAGGTAAATATTGGCCTATAACAGGTCTAATGGTCAATCATTCAATCAGTAGTGGGAAGCCACAAAGCCTAATGGATAGGCCACGGGCCTAGAAGTCAGAAGGACCTGGGTTCTAATTCCAGCTCTGCCATTTCTCAGCTGTGTGACCCTGGGCAAGTCACTTAACTGCTCTGTGCCTCAGTTACCTAATCTGTAAAATGGGGATTAAGACTGTGAGGCCCCTTGTGGGATGTGGACTGATGATCTTGTATTGAACCCAGGGCTTAGAACAGTGCTTGACATACAATAAGCGCTTAACAAATACTATCACTTTTATTAGCATTCAATGAGTACTTTGAGCAAACACTATACTAAGTGTGAGAGAGAGAGTACAGTAGAGTTTGTAGACATGACCCTACCCTCGAGGAGCTTAAAATCAAGTTGTCCAGCACTTGGCCTAACGCATTAAGGCAATAGCTTTCAGGTCTTGCTGCCTCGTGCCAATACAATCAATATGTTGCCAATGCCTGGATTTTGGGTGTATCCAAGATGCCTTTCTCTTATTTGGTAAGCAAAACACTGGGCAATTACTAGCTAATGTTTAGCAAATTCCCTGAGCAGGAATAGACCATGATTGTTTAATTTAACAATTCCAATGATTTTTCTCCACATTTCAGCATCACTGCCCACCTGCGTCTTGAAAGTTCTCATGAGAATCCGCTTATCAGATATTGGTGTCACTGAGATAAATGTCTAGATGCACCAGTCTTCCTTTTGACTGGTGGCAGTCTAGATGGGAGCTCATGAACTGTTGATTCTGGCTTAGCACTTCTGTTTTAGAGTCAGGTAAATGATCCCTTCAACACTGAGTAAATATTTTAGGGAAGGTCTGGGAGGCTTGAGACAAGTGATTGTCTGATTGCTCAGCCCGTGAGCTTTCATTCCAGAAAAGGAATATTTGGGTTTGATTTAATCAGGAAGTCTTGCTTTACTCAGCACTGCAATAGACTGTTCTCAGTTTGTGCGGGATCTTGAAGTGCTTCTGTCCCAAAATAAGTACAGGTTAAAATAACCAGCTGGGTTAGATAACTCTGTTAATACCTGAAGGCACCCTGTGCACCTTCCCAAGTCTATTGTGTGTACTCTCCCAAGTGCTTAGAACAGTGCTCTGTACCCAGTGAGCACTTAATAGAGACCATTGCTTGATTGACCCCCCCACTCACCCCCTCAAAGTTCCTCTTCCTGTCTCCAAAATCACCCCACCTTTAAATCAATTAATCAATCGTATTTATTGAGCATCAGTGACTCAGGAGTGTCACTGTTAGTACAGTGGGGTGTGGTGGTACCACTAAGGACTTAACTTTCCCAGAAGAGATGCCAGGGCTTTTATTGGTGGTGGTACATCCATTGCCATGGCCTCAGGCATGGCCAAACAACAGAGGGACTGAAGACCAGAAGGAGCTGGGGGATTTCTATGCTCAGAAAGCAGTATGCTTAGTGGATGGAACATGGGCTGGGAGTTACAAGGATCTGGGTTCTAATTCCAGCTTTGCCACTTGCTACTACATGACCCTGGACATGTCATTTAACTTCTCTGTGCTTCAATTACCTCATCTGTAAAATGGGGATTAATGATTGTGAGCCCCTTGTGGGACGTGGACTGCATCCAACCTGGTTACTTTCTATCTACCCCAGTGCTTAGTACAGTGCCTGGCACATAGTAAATGCTTAACAAATACCATAATGATTATTATTATTATTGCAGTTCCTGGCAACAGGGTTGAGGCCAGTGGCAGGGTTAGGAGCCTGCAAGTTCTGGACCTGCCCCTTCTCCTGAAAACATTATTTAACCTTGAGAAACAGTGTCTAAAATAGAGAATGGGCCTGGGTGTCAGAAGTACCAGGATTCTAATCCCGGCTCAGCCACTTTTCTGTTAGGTTACCTTGAACATGTCACTTAACTTCTCTGTACCTCAGTTACCACGTCTGTAAAATGGATATTAAGATGGTAAACCCCATGTGGACATAGACTGTATCCAACCAGCCATTGCTGGGTAGGGACCATCTCTATATGTTGCCGATTTGTACTTCCCAAGCGCTTAGTACAGTGCTCTGCACACAGTAATAATAATAATAATAATAATAATAATAATGGCATTTATTAAGTGCTTACTATGTGCAAAGCACTGTTCTAAGCACTGGTGAAGTTCCAAGGAAGTTCCAAGGTGATCAGGTTGTCCCATGGGGGACTCACAGTCTTAATCCCCATTTTACAGATGAGGGAACTGAGGCCCAGAGAAGTTAAGTGACTTGCCCAAAGTCACACAGCTGACAAGTGGCGGAGCCAGGGTTTGAACCCATGACCTCTGACTCCAAAGTCTGTGCTCTTTCCACTGAGCCACACTGCGCTGAGCCAGTAAGCACTCAATAAATATGACTGACTGAATGAATTGCCTTGTATCTACCCCAGAGCTTAGAAATGTATCTGGCACATAGTGGGCACCTAACAAATACCACAAAATAAACCAAACCCCCCCCAAGAAAACCCATACTTTGGTTTCACTGACACTATCCTTCCCTGGTTCTTTTCCTATCCCCCTGGACACTCATTCTCAATTTCCTTTGCAGGCTCCTCCTCTGCCTCCCACTCCCTAACTGTGAGAGTCCCTCAATGCTCAGTTCTGGGCCCTCTTCTATTCTCCATTAGCACCTACTCCCTTGGAGCACTCATTTGCACTCACGACTTTAACTTCATCTTTATGCAGATAATTCCCAAATCTACTGATTGCTCTCCTTCTCTGCAGTCTCATATTTCCTCCTGCCTTGAGGACAACTCAACTAATGTCCTGCTGACATCTCAAACTAAACATGTTTAAAACAGAACTCCCCATCTTCCCACTCAAACCCTGTCCTCATCACTGAGAAACACCACTACCATCCTCCCTGTCTGACAAGCCCAAACCTTGGCATTATCCTCCACTCATCTCTCATCAACCCACAAGTTCACTGTCACCAAATCCTGTTGGTTCAAACTTCACAACATCTCTAGAATCAGTCCTTCCCTCTCCATCCAAACTGCTGCCATGGTGATCAAAGCACTTATCTTATTCTGCCTCGACCCACTGAATCAGTCTCCTTGCTGACTGTCCTCTTTCCAGTCTCTCCTCCCTCCAATCCATACTTCATTCTGCTACCCAGATCATTTTCCTGAAAAAAGTCCAGATCGTGTTTCCCCACTCCTCAAGAACCTCCAGTGTTCGCCATCCATCTCCACATAAAGCAGAAACTCCTTCCCATTTGGTTTAAAGGACTCAATCACCTTACTCCCTCATATCTTACCTCACTGATTCCCTTCTACAACCCAGAACTTTCACATTGTTCCTCTGACACCAACCTAATCACTGCACCCCTCACCCACATACCACCTCTGGCCTGGAATTCCCTCTCCCTTTATATCTGACAGATGATCACTCTTCCCACTTTCTAAGCCTTATCTCCTCCAAGAGGCCTTCCCTGACTACATCCTCATTTCCTCTACTCCCCCTCCCTTCTGCGTAGCCCTTGCACTTCGATTTGTACATATCTGTACTTCATTTATTTCTATTCATGTTGGCCTCCCTCTCTAGACTTTAAGCTCCTTGTGGGCAGGGAACACCTCTACCAACTCTGTTATATTGTACTCTCTGAAGAAGTTAGTACAGTGCTTGCCACACAGTAAGCATTCATTAAATATAGTTGATTGATTAAGCTATGTGCCACTTGTCTGCCATATTAATTTGAGGAGAGGCACCTCCAAAGATTTGTCTTGTCCTCTTCTCAGAATGCTTTGTTTTTGCTTGATCTCACTTTTCTGCTAAGTAGAAATGTCCCAAGGACACTCAGAGAAAAGATAAATAATAGATGGATCTGGCAGAAGAGCTGAAACAACTGTGGAAACGAAAGTCCATCAAAGGAAAGCCATTTATCATATTGGCAACTGGATGGTTCAGCAAACATCAGTTAAACATCTCAAGGAACTGGGGATTCATTATATGCTGACCTCAGTTCAGAAGGCTGAACTGCCACACAACCTGGAGATTTTAAAATCTCAACATAGATGATTATAGTATACTTACTGCATTATAGTGTACAAAAGAAAATAGGAGAAATAAAACTACACTACACACTTTTAATGCTCCTTTGAAATATGTGGGGGAACTCAGTATCCCACAGAGACATCAAAAACCTGGGTAATAACCAGGTTTTTCTGTTCCTAATCTGATTCCCTGGTTTGTAACTCCAGTATAGCTATTTTGATATCCTTTGAGATGGATTGAACCGTGATGTTTCTGGACCTTCTCCCTAGTAATAATAGTATTTGTTAAGCAGTTACTAATGCCTGGGAAAGAATTAGACATGGACACTGTCCTTTGAAGGGATACACAGTCTGTGAATATAGGGAAGGGAGAGGACCGGAGACAGAGACATTAGGAGCAGTGAGACAATAAAACATGAAAAAAAGCATAAAAAACAAGGGCCAAAAAAAATACACAGTATAAAAATGAAGTTAGTAGGGTGCTGTGGTTAGAGAAGCAGAATTTCAGCTGCCTCATGATTCAGAGTCTACAACATATCGGTAGTCAAACGATGGCTACTGCGGTGACTAGCCTTCCCAAAGGCTTATTATGGAAGCCTCATGCTGCTGGTGCAGTTCTCTGAAGCTGTGTTTGAAGTAGGTATATGTTTGTTTCATTGCACAATGGTCAGACCAAGCAGGTGTTTCCTGGGTGAAACCAGGAAGTGGAGGGAGAATAGGCATTTTATCCCCATTTTACAGATGAGGAAGCTAAGGCAAAGAAAAGTTAAGACTTGCATAGTGTCATTCAGCCGGCAAATGGCAGGACTAGGATTAAAACTCAGGTTTCCTTGCTTCTCGATTATCTTGTATCTACCTCCAGTATGTAGCATAATGCTTTGGCATCCACTTGTTAAATAATTATAGTTATTATTATTAATAATAATCATATTTATTGAATGCTTACTGTGTGCAAAACACTGTACGAAGTGCTTGGTAAATGCTTAGTACAGTGCTCTGCACAAAGTAAGCATTCAAAAAATACAATTGAAAGAATGTTTGGGAGTGTACAATATAACAGCAGACACATCTCCTGCCTGCAGCAAGCTCACAGTCTAGCTCATGTCATATTATTATTATCATTACTATAATTATTACTATCTTACGGCAGGGCCATGTCCCTTGTAAATAGTTGGCACTTGGGAGGGATATCTTATGAGGAGATGAAGGCCTTATCGGGAGATCTGATTACAGAAGGACTTTGAAAATGTGGAATGCTGTTGTCTGCCTGCCTGAAGTGAAAGGGGAGGGAAATCAGGTAGGAAGGAGGTTAAGAGCAAGGGGTGGACTGTGGAAGAGATGAGAATGAAGCACATTGAGTAGGTTGGCCTGAGAGGAAAGAAGTGGGGGAGAAAACTGACAATGACTGCTACTAAAGACTGCTGTCAGGGGTGAGCATGGCATGCCCAGCATGGAAATGTCATACAGTGTGCCTGGGCTGGCCACAGTGGGCAGTGCAGATGTCCAATTCTCTCTGCTGTGTGATCTTGGGTAAGTCACTTAACTTTTCTGTGCCTCAGTTCCTTCATCTGTAAAATGGAGATTAAGACTGTGAGCTCCATGGGGGACAGGGATTGAGTTCAACCCGATTTGCTTGTATCCTCCCCAGTGCTTAGTACAGTGCCTGGCACATAGTAAGCACTTAACAAATGCCACAGTGTGCCCACCACCTTTCCTGTCCCCCCTTCACCCCCTTTGACTCCCTTCCCATCTAGACTGGGAGCCCGTTGTTGGGTAGGGACCATCTCTGTATGGTCCCAACTTGTACTTCCCAAGCGCTTAGTACAGTGCTCTGTACACAGTAAGCACTCAATAAATACAATTGAATGAATGAATGAATGAATGAATGAATTCCTCCAAGCATACTCCCTGGGGGGTGATGATCTCACTGGACCTTCTAGACTGTAAGATAACTGTAAGCAGGGAATGTGCCCGTTTATTGTTGTATTGTACTCTCCCAACTGTTTAGTACAGTGCTCTGCACACAGTAAGTGCTCAGTAAATACGAAAAAATGAATGAATCACTGTTTCTATTGAAAACAAAGGGAAGGGTTGGTTGTCTTGAAGTGCCAGCAGGCTGCCCTACCACATACTATTCTAATGAGCACCTCCATGTTCCTTCCTTTCTAAAGGAGGAATAATTAGCAATGTCACCCAGACTAATTCTGTTTTGTTCTTGTGTTGCATAGCACTTTTGTCAAAACTTGTTGGTACTCTGGTGATAGGTGCTATGTAAACAGATAGGTAGAAAAAGAAAACGTGAGCAATGCTAGATTGTGTATAGATACTTCTTCCTTCAGTGTGCAAAGCCTCTATTGTAATGGCAATAACTGCAAGGCATGGTTGAAGAGGAGCAGTGTGGTCTAGTGGGTAGAACATGGGCCTGGGCGTCAGAAGGACCTGGGTTCTAATCCCAGCTCTGCCACTTCTTTACTATGTGACTTTGGGCAAATCACCTCACTTCTCTGTGCCTCAGTTACCTCATCTGTAAAATGGGGATTAACACTATGAGCCCCATGTGTAGTGTGCCCAACCTGACTAGCTTGTATCTACCCTTAGTGCTTAACAAATACATAAAAAAGTGAAAGCAGAAGCCGTTTGGCCTAGTGGGTAGAGCATGGTCCTGGGAGTCAGAAGGATGTGGGTTTTAATTCCAGCCTGCCAAATGCTCGCTGTGTGGCCTTGGGCAAATCCCTTAACTTTTCTGTGCCTCACTTTCCTCAACTGTGTAATGGAGATACCTGTTCTCCCTCCTACTTAAACTGTAAGCCCCATATGAATCATGGACTGTCTCTGATCTAATAAACTTGTACCTACCAGTGCTTAGAACAGTGTTTGACACACAATAAACACCTACTATTAAAAAAAAAGTAAAAGGGGATTCAGCCCTCACTTCTAGTCACATGACCCCAGGGCCTACTGGGTTGGATTTGTTTGTTCTGACTGCTTAGCTTGGATGAGGGCCCAATGAGTGGTGCTGAGTATGTACTGAAAAGGGGCCAGAGCACTGATTACCTGCACTTCTCCCATTGTCCACCTGCCCACAGTGAACTCCCTCCTGACCTGAGGAGTGGGAGATAATAATAACGATAATAATTGTGCCATTTGTTAAGCATTCACTATGTGTCAAGCACTGCACTAAGCACTGGAATAGATACAAGTTAATCAGTCCCTATCTCAGATGGGGCTCACAGTCTAGGGAGGAGAGAGAACAGGCATTGAATCCTTATTTTACAGATGAGGAAAGTGAGGCCCAGAGAAGTGAAATGACTTGCCTAAGGTCACACAGCAGGCAAGTAGCAGAGCTGGGATTAGAACCCTGGCCCTTGACTCCCAGGCCCATTAATCTCTTACTAAGGAGATTGTTTTGTGTGGTGGGGGTGTAAGGGGTGGAGGGGGAGTGAGGGGAGGAGGGAATGTGTGGAAACACTGTCTGTATTTGGGGGATGAGACATTCCAGTCTGGGCTACACAACATTACAAACGCTACAGTTCCAGACTTTATACTGTTCCCTCTCACCTGGAGGAAAGCTGAGCTGTGGAATGTAACATCACCTCTTTAAATGCTTCCTGGACAGGGTCACAATGTTCTCTTTTTATGCCAATCTGCTCCCTGAGGTCCCAGGGCTCCCCCCTTCACCTCCGGCTCCACAAATACACACACTCCAGGTCCTAGGACTAGACTGCCGCTGCACGGCCCCTCACAAGCTAAGCAAAGCCTAGGAGAGCCAAGAAGAAGGGGCTCTGCAGCTTGCCTTGCAGCCCCTGAGCTCCTGTAGGTACTTTGGTCTCTGTTTTGGGGAGAACTCAAACGTTAAGTTGAGGGGCTGGACCAGAAGATGTGGCTGTCACCTGAACACAAGCCAAATATGGCCACTCTTGGATTCTCAAATGGCCTCAAAGTCAGTATAGAAACCTGACAGAAATCTTAGATTCCAGAGCTATCTGGCTGGGAGACTTAGAGCCCAGGGTGGTTCAAATGTTTGTCCTCCCCCAGATCCTGGTCAGATCTGTGAGGGCCAATCCCAACACTCCTGAGCAATGTGGGCTTCCCAAGGACCCAACAGCTTCCATCTGGGCGGCTTCCATTCAACCCTCTCCCTTTGTGCACAGTCGGAATGGTAATGAAAGCAGTTTCACTCAGATCCCGGGGTCACAGCCGTGTCCCCACCCCAGGTGGTAAAGTGGTTCTGAAGACTCATATTTTTCACTTATGCAAATCCAGGTAATAAGGAGAGCTAGAGGTGACCTGAAACGCCCCTTTAAATTGCGGAGCTTGACAACAACGAAATTTGGATATTAGCACTTTAATTATTTCCGGTTGTTTTTGTCTGTATTTGAAAGAGAACCCCCACCCTGAAGTGCATATTTTGAAGCTGAATGCTGGGCTCTCACAACTTCCAATGCCCTTCTGATCAGAGTGAGGAAATGCATTCATGAACAGCTACTTGGGTGGAGAGGCCCAGGACAGCTGATAAACTGTTGGATGGTGGAGGAGTTGGATGGGGTTGGGGGTGGGGCTCAGAAAAAAACGTTAAAGATACTATGAAGCACAACCACAATCAATGTGCTTTAGTTCAGGACTACCAGGAGATAATAACACTGGCAGACCTGCCTTGTGTGTGACAGTAAGGAATCCAGCTGTTCATTTAGAGCAGAGGTGTTGGGAGCTAGAGATAGACTGGAATAAAATCAAAAGGATGACCAAGCACCCATAATAGAAAATGCAGCAACATAGCAGAGGTCTTTATATGGAACTATCAGTTGCGTATTGGCCTTTTCAGTTATAATAAGAAATGTGGATATGATCTTGCCAGTGGGAGCATCATTCTATTTCAATAGTATTCATGAAGCTTGGCCTACTGGGTGCTAAGCACTGTATTTCAAACACTAAAAAGAGTTCTATATTTGGATGATATTTCCAAATTGCTTTTGTGGGGAAATGTTGGCTGACATAAAACCTTTAAGTTCAGCATGCTAGATTGCAAGATTGCAAACTCCCCTGCTAGACTGTCAGCTCCTCGAGGTCAGAGTTGCTGTCTGCACAACTCCATTGTACTCTCCAACACCTTAGTTCAGTGCTGTGCACAGAGTAAACATTCAATAAATATGATTGGTTGAGCATGTGGACCTGTTTTTCCAATATGGACACTTGAACAGTAGTATAGTACCTGAGAGTGTGTACCTGAAACAACTTGGCCAGTTGAGTGTTCAATCAATCAATCGTATTTACTGAGCATTTACTGTATGCAGAGCACTGTATTAAGTACTTGGGTGAGTACAGTATAACAGAGTTGGTAGGCACGTTTCCTAGACTGTAAGTTTGTTTACTAATTCTGTTATACTGTATTCACCCAAGTGCTTAGTACAATGTTCTGCATATAATAGGCTCTCAATAAATACAATTCAGTGAATGAATGAACACGCTTACAGTCTAGAAGGAAAGACACATATTAATATAAATAAATTATGTTCAGTTAGCATGTAAAGATGCATGCTCAAAACCTAAGGATGAATCATCTAAACTAGGTAGAAAATGTTGGGTTGCCCTTCACCTAGATCCAAGGCTACTCTCTCAACCTTAGCTGAAGCTCCCACCTGCCATTCAGATAAGGCAGTCTGGAGCCAAACCTGCTTTTCTTTCTCCCTTGAGCTGCACTTGGAACACCAGGGAATTATTCATCTTTTCACAGCTAGGAAAGAAACATTATCTGCAGCCTTCAAGGGTGAGGCATCCAGTATGTTATTAGGACTAAATAATGCCTCTCCTCTACCTTTCTTATTGGAATTTAAGTACACCCCAGAGTCACCAAGTTTATTAGGGCCCATATGAACTGTTCTTTAAACGGGAGAACTTGAACTATAAACCTGTAACTTGAAGTTTGCAGCAAATCCTGAAATGTTGAACTAGGACACGCTCTTGTTGCTGTCAGCAGAATGAAAATGGAAAAGAAGTGCAAACTCAAGCAGAAAAAGGCCTGGAGAGGCAAAGCAGGAAGAAGGGGGAAAAAACTACCACAATATTGATAATGGTATTATTGTTCATATTGTAAGAATAATAATAATAATAAAACCATAGTCCCTTTCCAAGTCCTCTCAGCTTGGAATCTGTGAGAAGGTACCCAGGCAATAATATGTAAAAATGGAGAAGGGGTAGAGTGAGGGAGAGGAGAGAAGGAAAGGGAGAAAGGGAAGTGAGGGAGAGAAAGCATTCCCTGATGGATGAGAACTGGGGCAAGGGGATAATGAAATATGTTGGGAGAATTTGTGAGATCCCACCATAAGAGTCATTAGGAATGGTATTAGTGGCTAATGGGAAACTTCTAGAGTGGGTCCTTGAAAGCTACACAGATTCCTGGAGCTTAAGAACGTCTCTCCCGCTGTCACGTTGGTTTAGCTTGAAGCTGACACCATGCTTAGCTTGGGTGGATATCCTTTAAATTAGAGCTAGAAGGAGTCAGAGATTTTATTCCACCAAAACAAATGCCTCAGCTTAATGCATATACTATCAAAAGATCTGTGGTAGGAAAAGGGCCTGAGGTCGGAGGAAGTTCCTCCCTTTAAGTCAGGTTTCTCTATTGGGAGAGGGCAGGATCTTAAACTTGATACTGATTTCTATCCAGGCAACAACCTGGGCTTGGATTTTCCCCATGTTCTCAACTTCATCTCCTATTAAGATCACCTACCAGTGATCAAAATCACGCTCATCTTCTTGGAACTCCAAAGATTCAATTCCTTTAGGGTGGGGCTTGTCCCTGATCTGGGCTGTATTGGGAGTATTGTATATTGAGAGACTCTCCAAAGCATTTTGACCCTCAGTAGCTCTCTTTCTATCCCAGTGCTGTTTCACTACTTTCCTCCTTTGTCTGTCCATCACTGTCGGTTTCTCTTCCTCATGATCCCTACCCTTTTCCCTGGCCTGATTTTTTTTCTCCTCACATTTATTTCTCTGGCTTCTCTGAATCTGAACCGGTTAAATTTTTTATTGATTTATTTTTCTTTTTTTCTGGGGGAAGAAGAGGGAAAATAAATTATACATCTCTCAAGATACGATCTGTAGTTAATTCTTAATTAGGACTGACAGATGCTTCCCCCATAATCCTATTCCCAACATGTTCTGTTTGCTTTGTTTGGTGCTGGAAGATATATTGTGACACAGTAATGACCTTTCTAAGCTTGTCCTGGAAGTGTTATTGGCATTCTAATGATTTATTGCATGTTCCAGTTGATTACGGGGCCATTTGTCAACATTTTATTTCTCTCTCCATAAACCTGTCTCCTGCATCATAGACATTCGCTAGCATGAAATTTAAACAAATACAGTATATAGCTCTTATTCAACTTCTGTTTTCACTTTTAGGCTCCAAAGCAAACCCTTTCTGGCCACAGACAGGACTTTTATCATCAACACCACTTTGGCTCTCACAAGGATGAGATCAGGACCTTGTCCGTGGAGTCGTTCCATTTCCTCAGGTATTGATTTGAAAGGTCTTCCTTTTTTATCATTTCAGTCAGGTTTGTTACTCAATTCCACTGGCTCTGATTTTTGAAATCAGTTATTTTATACGTTTGGGCAAATGTCTAAAGGGTCTTTATTGGAAGCTAGCAAAATTTGATCCATTGTGGCTCATGGACTGGGAGAACCCTAGTGACAGAGTCACAGTTGCTCTGTACATATTATATCACTGGCATGATTGCCTCTCAGTGGCCAGGCCAGAACACAGGGGACCAAGAGAGTTGTTCTTAATACTATGAAAAGGAAAATGTATATTGACATTTTAAGTGGAAGGACTGACTGACCCAGAGACTTGTTGAAATCCAGTGGTCAAGTGAAAAAAGAGGGGATTCTAAATGGACATTGAGTGCTAAGCCTGATTGTGCCACTGAATTGTTGGGTAGCACTGAACACATCACTTAGCCTCCCTGTGCTTCAATTTCTAGTCATGAAATGGGGCTAATAATGACTGCCTCACAATGATGATGTGAGGATGAAGGAGAACAAATCTGAAAATCAGTGCCCAGATACATGGTGTTGCTATATCCCCAAATTAGTTCCAACCTAAACAACTTTAGGCTCAATTTTCCCTTCTCCCCATTTGACTTCTCCCCAGATCTAGGTGGATTAAGGTAAAGTTAAAATTTAGTTCTTGTGGTCCAATCAGCTTCCGAGTTATGTTCTGAAGGGGGAAGAAATCATTCATGGTGTTCTGTGGGGCTCTATTAGCAATTTCACCAACTTCAAAGAAATGGCTATGCAATCACTTGTTGAGAATCAATTTTAAAGTTACCCACTAGACTGAAAGACCCCACTAGACTTTAAGGTCCTTGAGAGCAGGAATTGTGTTTACACACTCTAGTGAACTCTCCCAAGCACTCAGGACAGTGTTCTGCACAGAGGAAATGATCAATAAATACCATCGATTGATTGATACACTCTCATTTAGCTGTGTGCATGCATGTGTATGTGTATATATATGATACATATATTTGAAAGTTGATGATGATGATGATGATCGTGGAGGTATGTCAGTGATATCATTGACAGTAACATTTATACAGACATCTCTTTAAAACACTACATGAATAGTACTATTGAATTTAAATGCTGGCATTACTTGCAGCACTCTCTCACTTTGAGATAAAGCTGCAAAGTTAAATTTGCCTTAAACATCTCCCTTCTTCAACTTTGAAATTATTTAGACTGACTTGAATATAGTAACTTGTCATCTCTATAAACTGTACTGTCTTCTCCCAAACAGTACAGTGCTCTGCTCATAATATGCACTCAGTAAATACTACTGATTGATTGAAGCCCATTTCAATTTAACAATAGAAAATGGCAAATATATTTAGCCTAGATAAGAGCAGATTGCAGTTATGTTATCACAAGGTGCCTTTTTGCTGAAAAGGTTGTAAAGATAAAATTGAAAATTATGTATTTGAATGCATACATATAAAAAACTAATTCAAATAATTTATTATTGGTACATATTTACATTACTATTAGATTGTATAGGTATATTGTATTTTTATTCCTGTTTTAAAATACATTTACATTACTGTGCATCTTGGGAACTCAATACACTTGTCAGAAGGACCTAGGTTCTAATCCTGACTCCACCACTTGTCTGTTGTATGCCTCTGGGCTAGTCATTTCACTGGACTTGTTAGCTTTTCCATAAAATGGGATTATGACTCTGAGCCCCATGAGGAACACTGATGGTGTCCAACCTGATTAGCTTGTATCTACCCCAGGGTTTAATCATGTGCCTGGCACAAATAAGCATTTAGTAAATACAACAATCACCACCACCCCCTGAAAAACCCCCCACTACATTTTGTTTAGCACTCTTTTGTCTAACACTCTATTATCATAGAAAAGTTTAACAGCATTAATTGGGGTATAGAAGTTAATATTTATACTATTGCAATTAGTATTTCTAGTATCCACTCCAGTGCATACTTCACTTTGCTGCCCAAATCGTTTTTCTACAAAAATGTTTCAGTTCATGTTTCCCCACTCCTCAGCAGCCTCCAGTGGTTTCCCATCCACCTCTGCATCAAACAGAAACTACTTACTGTTGGGTTTAAAGCCTTCAATCACCTTGCCCCCTCCTACCTCACCGCTCTCCTACTACAACCCAACTGGCACAATTCACTCCTCTAATGCTAACCTACTCACCGAACCTCAAGCTCGTCTCTCTTGTCACTGACCTCTTGCCCGTGGCCTGGAATGCCCTCCCTCTTCATATCCAACAGACAATTACTCTCCCCACCTTCAAAGCCTTATTGAAGGCACATCTCTTCCAAAATGCCTTCCTTGACTATGCCCTCATTTCTTTTTCTCCCACTCCCTTCTGCGTCACCCTGATTTGCTCCCATTATTTACTCCACCCTCAGCTCCACAGAACTTATGTACATATCTATATTTTAAAAAATATTAATGCCTGTCTACCCCCTAGATGTAAGCTTGTTTTGGGCAGAGAATGTGTCTACCAACTGTGCTCTATTATCATATTGTACTCTCCTAAGTGTTCAGTACAGTGCTCTGCACACAGTAAGTGCTCAATAAATAAAATATCTGTCAATCAATCAATTGTATCATCTATGCATTTGGATTTGTCCTCTTAAAGTCCTTGAGACTCACCCTGTCTTCAGCCCCACAGCACAGCACTATCTGTAATCCATTTTAACGCCTGTCTCCGTCTCCAGACTGTGAACTCATAGTGGGCAGGGAACATCTTTACCAACTGTGTTGTACTCTCTCAAGTGCTTTTTATAGTGCTCTGCACAAAGTGGGTGCTCAATAAATGAGTGCTCCTAGACCGTGAGCCCATTGTTGGCTAGGGACCGTCTCTATATGTTGTCAACTTGTGCTTCCCAAGTGCTTAGTACAGTGCTCTGCACACAGTAAGTGCTCAATAAATATGATTGAATGACTGAATGAACAAATAAATGCCACTGATGGATATAACAGTACCTCATCACTTAATGAGACACTTAAATCTGCTATCCAAATCACTGGTTTCTTCACTGAAAACCTAAATGTGCGCTGTGGTCATAGAAGAGGACATTTCTGTGTGGTCTCCTCACCGTCAGACACCCTTGTGCCTTCATAATAATAATAATGATGGTATTTATTAAGCGCTTACTATGTGCAAAACACTCTTCTAAGCACTGGGGAGGATACAAAGTGATTAGGTTGTCCCACGTGGGGCTCACAGACAATCCCCATTTTAAAGATGAGAGAACTGAGGCACAGAGAAGTCAAGTAACTTGCCCAAAGTCACACAGCTGAAAAGTGGTGGAACCGGGATTTGAACCCATGACCTCTGACTCCAAAGCCCGGGCTCTTTCCACTGAGCCACAACTGCTTCATCCACTTGATATACTGTTTTTGAGTGTAAAACTCACATCCGTGGTGTTCTTTCCTGAGAAGTTGGTAGAGATTAGAATGGCTACTACCTTCTAGATAGTAAGAGGGTGGAAAGGAGGAGAGAAAAATCAGTTTTTTATGGTATTTGTTAAGCATTATGTGCCAGGCACCGTACTAAGCACTGGGGTAGATACAAGGTTGTCAAGTTGGACACAGTCCCTGTCTGGCATGGGGTTCACAGTCTTAATCCCATTTTACAGATGAGGTAACAGAGGCACAAAGAAGTGAAGTGACTTGCCCAGTGTCACACAGGAGACATGTGGCAGAGGCAGGATTAGAACCCAGGTCCTTCCGACTTCCAGGCCTATGCTCTATCCACAAGGCCCCACTGCTTCCCTTGTGGTGTGGTGTTTGTTAAAGACTTTCTATACACCAAGGACTGTCTGTCCTGTCCTACACACTCCCTGTCGTACCTGGGTCTCACAATCTGATATTGATAAGGAAATTGAGGGACAGAGAAGTAAAGTGACTTGCCTAAGGTCACAAAGCAGGCTGGTGCCAAATCTGGATTAGAACCCATGTCCTCCTTTTTTTTCCTTGTGAATTCAACATCCCCTCCTCTGTCTCAGTTCTTTTTCTTAGTCCCACAACTTTCTCCCTGTCCAGTGTGTGAATATACAAACTGTCTAAATTTCTATCAGGATGTTGGGGAGGATAGCTTCCCCCCACCCCGCTATCTCCTGGGCCAGGCTGCTAAAAAAGGGAGGGCAGGGGAACTTAAAAAGCAATAACCAAAAAAACTCAGCCCTACCCCAGAACAGCAGATTAACTCTGCTCCCTTTGCCTCAATAGCAGGCTCTGAGCACCTCAGTCTTTGGGATGTAGGGTGGGATGCAGGGATAACCCTGCTATTTCTGAGTTGCCTTTTAGGAGCAGCTGCTGGGTGCTCATTAAGGAAAATGATTTCTTCAAAGGTGATTTGAATAACAATTAAATGTGCAGTGCCCTTTAATCACTGACCCCCACGTGAGCCCTCCCCACCTGATCACATCCACGTGGGATTGTGGAGAGACATACCAGCGGAGCTGGGGCAGAGAAAGACTCTGCTCTCTGGAGGCGAGAAAGGAGAGGTAGGAAAAGCAGGCCTTGGAGGTCTCAAAGACTGAGGCTTTCTAAGCCCTGGCTCAGAGCAGCATGTAACGTATGGCTTAATTTCCTCTCAAATTAGACACTTGATAAAAAAAGTTATTATATCTGTCAAGTTGCCAGGGCATTTTATGGGCATGATAAACTAAGAGCCACTGCTTTACAAACCTTGATAGGATGTTTCAGTACCTGGAAAACAATTTTACTGCTGCCCGGACTACTAACAAATTGCAAATACTGATTAAGCCATAAAGTTACAACAGCATTAAAAAATAATGAGAGGTTATTGCACATGGGGAAAGCTCTGAAGAAACCACCACAGTCACCGTCACAGACACAATCCATTGAGTAAGGCTTGTGTTTCTCAGGAAGGGTCGGGGAAAATCAAGTGTCTCTCTCTACTTGTATAGAATCCCCTGATTTGGGGACAAGGATTGAACCCAAATCAGGGGTACTTATACCTCTGCCCCCAAAGACATTTGTCCTCTAGGGAATTGTGGGTATTCATGCCAAGTTCAGTTCTCTAGTCAGTGATGGGCTATGATACAAATTTAGCATATGAGCTGTATTGAGCAGTTCCTTTTTCCTGCAGGATGTGGAAGGCCATAACTTAAACCCATGAAGGAGACTGTATTATGGGGGCTGGTGCGGCGGGGGGTAGGGCTATACGAGTGAAGGAATCACTCATATGCCTTGTTTTCTGCCCTCTGTATCACCAGTAAGAAAGTTCTGCAAACACAATTGTGTTTGAAAAAGGCTTTAAATAGTATTGTTTGGCAAGATGCTACATAAAATCCAGTCAGAAAATCAGACATCTGAGGGTGAGTAATGAAGTGGGTGAAATTGGGTATGTGAAAAGGGAGAGGTAGAAGGACAGGCCTCCTGATAGTCTTTAACATGCTCAAAACATGGCTGACTGAAGCCAAAGCAATCTGGCTCTCTTGGCCCTTCAGTCAAAGTGTCATTCTGGCCCTGTTAATTCCAACACAAAGTAGCCATCTCATGTGAACAAGAGAGGAAATAAGAGGTATCAGCAAGACAACACCTCTCGTTAGAGGCTTCTTTGTGGTATCTCTTAGAAACAAAGTCAGGGGTGACATGTGATGGTAGGGAGCCTGTGGTTAAGGAAAGGGCAATATTAGTGCCGTCACATAGGACCATAATGGAAAATGTCATTTTTTTTTTTAAGTTCCTGTGAAACAGTCACCTGTGATCTGTTCTCTGATATTGCTGTTTCCAGCCTTAGCTGGGACATTCTTTCTCACAGGCACCTTGGGAGTAAACAGAGATGGGAATTACCACTGAGTGGCCAGATGGAACACCAATCTGTGTGTTTCAGAATTTGTGTGGCTTTTTTTTCCAGTTAGCCTGGGACATGAGCCTTTGGTCATGGCGAAAACATCCAGGGAATTACCCTCTAACTTCTCCTTAGCTCCTGCAATTTAGTTTTATTGTTCTTCATATCCTGTCCCACAGTGTCGAGGTGCGGTTTACATATTAAATCAGAGGTGGCTGTCCATCGGGCAAGGACACCTAGTTTGCAGCATCGAACTTTTTGTAGGAGATACCAGGTGGAATTCTTAGTAGAGGTTGTTTTTTTTTTAACTTGTTTCAGGAGAATTATCCATTAGGGGTTTTATTTAATACATTTTAAGTCTCCATTCCCTAAAAATATCAGTGCAAGTAGAGTTTTAAGGCATCATCCTTTTTTTAAATTATTTTCTCCAATTATGGGTTAAGTAGTTTGAAGTGCTGCTAAGTAGCTTTGCCTAAGTGCAGAATGAAATGACATAAATATTCCCCTTTCAATTAGTGAATTAATAGTTTTTGAGCACTTATTGTATGCAGAACACTGTACTAAGCACTTGAGACTACAACAATACAATACTAACAGAGTTGGTATATGTGATTTCTGCCCACAAAGAGCTTACAGATTTTCCATAACCTTAATCTCATCTATCTCACTGTTGAGTCCTTCCTCCAACCTTTCCCTGGCCTGCAATTCCCTCCCGCTTCATACGATGGACCATCACTCTTCCCACCTTCAAAGCTTTATTAAATTCACATCTCCACCAAGAGTCCTTTCCCAACCAAGCCTTCATTTCCCCATTTTGCCCTTTCTTTGCTTCAACTTGGATCTGTATTCATTCAATCGCATTTATTGTTTGCTGTGTACAAAGCACTGTACTAGGTGCTTGAGAGAGTACAATATTACAATAGACACAATTCCCTGCCCACAATGAGCTCACAGTCTAGAGAGGGAGTTAGACATTAATATTCATAAATAAATAAATTACAGATCTATACATAAGTGCTGTAGGGCTGGGAGGGGGGATGAATGAAGGGAGCAAGTCAGGGTGACATAGAAGCGAGTGGAAGGAGAGGGGAGGGCTTACTCAGGGAAGGCTTCTTAGTGGAGATGTGCCTTCAATTAGACATTAAAGGTGGGGAGAGAAATTATTTGTCTGATATGAGGAGGGAGGGCATTCCGGGCCAGAGGCTGGATGTGGGTAAGGGGTTGGGGGTGAGATAGATGAGATCAAAGTACCATGAGAAACTTAGTATTAGAGGAACCAAGTGTGTGGGCTGGGTTGTAGTAGGAGAGTAGCAAGGTGAGATAGGAGGGGGCAAGGTGATTGAGTGTTTTAAAGGCAGTGGTGAGAAGTTTTTGTTTGATGTAGAAGTGGATGGGCTACCACTGGAGTTTCTTGAGTAGTAGGGAAATACGTTCTTAACATTGTTATAGGAAAATGATTGATCTGGGCAGTAGAGTGGAGTATGGACTGGAATGGGGAGAAGCAGGAGGCAGGGAGGACAGCAAGGAGGCTGATGCAAAAATCAAGGTGGTATAGGATGTGCTGTACACTTTAAGTACTTGATTCATTCATTGTCACATTCCTTGAGCTCTTACTGTGTGCAGAGCACTGTACTAAGTACTTGATATTCACCTCACTCTCAACTCCACAGCACTTAACTACATATCCTTATACCCTGCAATTCCCCTTATCTGTAATTTGTTTCAATGTCCATCTTCCCCTTTAGACTGTAAGCTGCTTATAAGCAGGGACTGTGTCTATCAGGGGATAAATCCAGCCTGATTTGCTTGTATCTACCCCAGTGCTTAGTACAGTGGCTGGCCCATAGAAAGCACATAGTAAGCAAAGTCAAGCGTTAATTGCTTAACAAATACCACAATTAATTACCAACTTTATTGTATTGTAGTCTCTCAAGTGCTTAGCACAGTGCTCTGCACACAGTAAGTGTTCAATGAATACAATTAAATGATTTCTATGTGCCAGGCACTGTATTAACCACTAAGGTAGATACAAGAGAATCAGGTTGGAATCTGTCCCTTCCCTACCTAGGGCTCACAACTAAAGGTGAGGGAGAACTAGATAAATCAATCAATTAATGATATTAATTGAGAGCTTACTGTGTGTCAAGTCCTGCACCAAGTGCTTGGGAGGATGCAGTACAACAGAGTTGGTAAAAAAAAATAAAATAATAATTATGGTATTTAAGTGCTTATGTGTCAGGCACTGTACTAAGTGCCAGGGTGAATATATGCAAAGCGGGTTGGACATGGACCCTGTCCCAAGTGGGGCTCACAGTCTAGATCTCCATTTTACAGATGAGGTAATTGAGGCACAGAGAAGTGAAACAACTTGCTCAAGGACTTAGAGCAGACGAGTAGCGGAGCTGGGATTAGAACCCATGACCTTCTGACCCCCAACCCCACACTCTATTCACTACATCACACTGACTATGGTATTTGTTAAGCACTCACTTCTAACCAAGTACTTTTTTGAGTGCTGGGGTAGACACAAGATAATCAGGTTGAACATAGTCCCGGTCCCACCTGGGGCTTACTGTCTTACTCCCCATTTTACAGATGAGGTAACTGAGGCACAGATAAATTAAGTGATGTGCCCAAGGTCACACAGCAGACAAGTGAGAAGCAGCACCAGAGAAGCAGCATGGCTCAGTGGAAAGAGCATGGGCTTTGGAGTCAGAGGTCATGGGTTCAAATCCCAGCTCTGCCAATTGTCAGCTCTGTGATTTTGGGCAAGTCACTTAACTTCTCTGGGCCTCAGTTACCTCATCTGTAAAATGGGGATTAGGACTGTGAGCCCCCCGTGGGACAACCTGATCACCTTGTAACTTCCCCAGCGCTTAGAACAGTGCTTTGCACATAGTAAGTGCTTAATAAATGCTATTATTATTATTATGTGGCAGAGCTGGTATTTGAAACCAGATCCTTCTGACTCCTAGTCCCATGTTCTGTCCACTAGGCAACGTTGCCTCCCTGTCCACAAGGAGCTAGTAGAGGGGGAGAGAGACATGGACAAAAATAAATATATTATGGATGTCCTGCTGCTTCTCCAAACTCTCTCCCACTTACAACCTGTATACCTCACTCCAGAAGAAAGTCACATCTTACCCTGCCAAAGAGGTGACCCAAGACCAGTCTTGGTTCTAACACATCAACAGGAGAAAACTTTGCTTTGGATCAGCCAGGCTTTTGGCTTTGAACTCAATGGAGCTGTCAGAGGGCTTGGAGATCCCTGAGGGGAGCAGGTGCTACATATTACCACAATATCAACTTTTCATCAAGCAGAGTGCTCGCTCACGATGCTATTGCTGAGCTCTCAAAAGTTTAGCAATATGCAAAGTTGGCTTGCCAGCATTTTTACACCTGGCCAAACCTTTTAATAGCATTTCCTTTGCCCAGCAGCAGTCTGGATTTGAAGCCAGAGAACTCACAGCTCTTTTTCATATATACTTTTTCTTTTTTTTCCTTTCTCCTCCCATCAGGTCTTTTCTCAAAAGCTCTCATGCAGCAAGCCATTTTTTCTGAGGTTGTCATTTACTGCTCCGCCTAACTGCTACGCTAGTGCGGAGCTGAGCTAATGATGCAGCAATTAAAAGCGATTAGGGTTATTGCTAATAAAGAGACTTCATAAAGTTGATTAAAGGCATTCATTAATGAAAATGTTTTCTTTTTTTAAAGTAAATGAGTCCCGCCACTAAACACACACACACACTTGGCTCTGAGAATGACCCGGAAAGTTAAACCACGTAGCAGTGAGATCCGGTCTCCCCAGCAGTCTGGGCTGCTTGGAGATTGCAGCAGAATTGCTTCATACACCATATCATTCAGCTCTGCTCAGGCTAAAGTGGTAATGGGACAAAGGATGGAAAGTGCTGAAACGGAAAAGGTCTCAATCACCCATGGAATTTCTTTACCGAGCAGTGGATTTTGGCATTCACATTTCGTGAGTAGTTCTGTGCAGGTTGTTATTAATTAATGTTCACCAAGCTCTTTCACCTCCCTCCCCTGCCAACTTTGGCTCATGGGAATAAGATAAAGCTGAAAGGAGGGTGGCAGTGCTAATGCTATTTTGATCATCTCCTAGTTTTCTTGGTAGAATAGTGCGGAATTAATCATGGCTCCGTCAGTATGTGCTCTTTTCTTCTGTGAAACCCTGGAGCAATCACTGTGCTTGGGGTTGATTGAGATCGGTCTGGACCAAAGCCACTATCTGGTCAGGTGTTCTCAGAAACAACACACAGACCTTCCACATGTGTCCTTTGGAGACAGTATATCCAGGGATGTTCAAGCACCAATCTGAAGCCTCAGTGTGGGAATGGTGACTTTGTCCCTGTAATAACAATGGTATTTACGTGCTTACTAGGTACCAAGCACTGTTTAAGCAGTGGGGTAGATACAAGATCATTGGGTCAGAAGCTGTCCCTGCCCCACATAGGGCTGCCATTCTAAGTAGGAAGGAGGTCAGATATTGAATCCCAATTTTACAGATGAAGGATTTGAGGCATAGCTAAGTTAAGTGACTTGTCCAAAGTCACACAGCAGGCAAGTGACAGAGCTGTGATTAGAACTCAGGTCCTCTGATTCCCAGGCCTATACTTTAACCATTAGGCCACAGCTGCTCCTGGGCTTCTCTTTCAGTAGGAGGAAATGAATGGGAATTGGCTCTAATTGCCATTTGGGGAAGACCATGGGGAAGTTAAAGGAGATCATGTAGTAGTGGAGGAAATGAAGGAAGTATCAGAAAGAGTTTAGTATCTGAATACTTGTCAACAGTGATATATTTTCTCTCCTGCTTTTAGATAAGAAGCAGCATGACCTAGTGGAAAGAACATGGACCTGAGAGTCAGAAGACCTGTGTTCTAATCCTAGCTTCACCACTTGTTTGCTGCATGACTTAGGGCAAATCACAACTTCTCTGTGCCTCACTTCCCTCATCTGCAAAATGGGGATTCAGTTCTTATTCTTCCTCCTATTTAGACTGCAATTATCTTGTATCTACTCCCGTGCTTAGTGTAGCACTTGGAACATATTAAGTGCTTTACAAATACTGCAGTGATTGTTATTAGATCAAGACAGTCCAGGATTCCACTGGGTTTAAAGCTGGCTGTATTTTTTTTCAATGGCAAAAAAATCAGTCCTCCAGGAATTATCCACATTTAGGTCATTGCAAGAGCCTCTTTGGAAGGCAGATCAAATCAAAGTGAATGATTTTTGTCCTTTAAAAAGGCAAGAGGCTATTAGAGCAGCTAGTAAGATGGAAGGAGGAGGTTATTCTTGGGGGTTGTTTCCCTGGTTCCTGCTGTTCGTAATTCTCACCTGCTTATTGAAACTGAGCTCATTTTTTCCACTCAGCTATGACGAGGGCTAGGCTTATCTCTGCACTTGCCGAAGAGAGCCGCGATCCAGGCTCGGTGAATTCAGACCTGGGTAAGATTTTCTCTGTCTGCTTATGACTCATCTATCATTTTCGGAATCCCATTTGGAATCCCAACTTGAGATAAACCCAGCCTTGGGCTGAGGATTGAGAATGAGCCACTGACCCTTTGTTGGTGTCCAGACAAGGGAGGGCAAAGGAGCAGTGAACCTCTGACTCCCAGTGCTGAATCTCCTTGCTTGTCTCAGTGGTTAACGTGTCTGTAGTCAGCACCTAGTGAAAATATCTTCAGCATAATGTCCCATTAAGAATGGGATCTAAAAGCATTTTTTTTTCTGCATATATGGAGAGCTGGCATTTTGTGCAATTTAGGGAAGTAAGCGAGACACTACTTGTCTATAGAGGCTTTGCACCTTCGACAATTACGTCTGCAGTCTGGAAAACAACAGCAACCAGGCTGCAGTGGGGAGAGAGAGGGAGAAAGAGAGAGAGAAAAAAATTCTATCATGTCAGAATAATGAGATCTGTGATTTCAGCACTTACTGGGTCAAAGACACACACAATGTGTTATCTGTAATGCTTTCCTTCTGACATTTGGGGAAATTGCATTTATGCAGAGGACATAGGATTCCGAGATGCAGTACTTCACCCACGCCACTCAGTCTTGACAGGGCCTAGTCTTCCCTGGCTGGCAGCAGCTCCAGAGAGCCTGCTGGGTGGCGTTTCCCTGGGTGTACTGAGGTGTGACCAAAGTGGAGGTTTGGGAGAAGTGTAGACCCAGCGTTTTTATGCACAATACAACTGATCTTGCTGCATTCTGCCTCTGCCCAAGCAAACCAACCAGCTGGCAGGGTTGGCTAGCCCTACTGGGGAGAGGCCCTTGCCTGGTGGTCTCTTGAGACCAACAAAGGTTGTCCTGAAGCCCATAATCCTGTTCTGTGTTCTCTCCAGGGTTCCTCCTGGCAGGAAGGGGGGCACATTTTCAGAGATGTTTCATTCATTCATATTTATTGTGCACTTACTGTGTGCAGAACACTGTACTAAGAGCTCAAAAGAGTACACTGCAACAATAAGCAGATACATTCTCTGCCCACAACCTCTGAATCAGATCTTTTTGTGAATGACCATGAGCTTTGGCAAATGACAGGGCAGAATCCACCACTGGATCCCTCTAGCATTAGTTTCTCTTTCTGCACACTTTCTCCCAGCAACCTCCTTTCCCTCCACCCTCTCAGAGACTCAGAAGCATCAGAGAACTGTAGTGCATTGATTTATGAGGCTGGTCCAGATGCGAAGAACCCTCCTTTCACTGTCTCATTCTCTCCTCCCTCCCTTGGCTTCCTTTATCTGCAGTGGCAGTGATGAAGTGATTGATTATCCTGCCTGAGATGTCTCATGTAGTTTTAAATTTAATCCTGCCACACAACAGTGGGGGATCGGGGGAGGGAAGCGGAGATGTACACGTCCATGATGCACATAGAGATGGAGCTGACCCCAGGGTTGGCGGCGGCCAGATTTCATCCTTGAATATTCCATTCTGGCACCCCCTCGGCTCCCTCAGGCTAGGGGACAAGAGTGGGCCAGACCTTGAACTTATTGAGCCAGATTCTGAGAGGCCTTCAATGTACCAAGCCATGTTGGCATCCTGAGGGCTACTTTATTGACCTTTGCCCAATTCTGGGCACTGGCAGAGAAGCTGATTGCAGGAGCTTGTAATTTCTGGAAGGCTTGCTAGGGAGTGACTCTTCAAACCAGGACATAGTGGATAGAGCACGAGCCTGGGAGTCAGAAGGTCAGGGGTTCTATTCTGACTCCGCCAGTCGTCTGCTGTGTGACCCTGGGCAAGTCACTTTACTTCTCTGTGCCTGTTACCTCATTTGTAAAACAGGGATTGAGACTGTGAGCCCTTCAAGAGACAGGGATTGTGTCCTACTTGATTTGCTTGTACCCACCCCACTACATAATAATAATAATAATAATAATAATGGCATTTGTTAAGCACTTACTATGTGCAAAGCACTGTTCTAAGCACTGGAACACTGTTCTAAGTGCTGTACCAGGCATATAGTAAGGAATTAACACATACCATCATTATTATTATTAATAAGCCATTCTGATCTGACCTCCTGTGGCAGTTGGGATGTTCACTTCAACATTTGTGGAATCAGAGCTACTGTTTGGCAATCTCACACCATCATCATCCTGGCACCTCCCTCATTGCATTTACCTGTGCATTCGATTCCCATCTTCCCGCCCTCCACCCAGCCCCTGGACACCAGTACAGTCATCTTGAGGACACAGACCTGAACATACTTCCTGTTGGCAGTCTGCCATGTATCTGGCCCACTTCCCTTGGTTTTCTCAAGGACTGACATGGCAAGGTCAAAACCTTGCCAATGACTGACTTCCTGAAATGTCTGTGATGGGGGTGCTATTTGCATGAGAGGTGTTTGGTTGGGTGATGAATTTGTCCTGGTGTGCTATTGGTTTTGCCAAGCCTTAGTAGATGATGCAATCTGATACTGGTTTGGCTCCCACCCTGTGCTTATGTCTGTACAGCTGTTATGGAGGATTAGGTGTGGGCTTATTGTGTAAATGACGGTGGGTGCCAGTGTCACCAGGCCTAGAGGCATGGGCTAGCTCTCCACAGGGTCAGCCATGGGGAAAGCTGAGGCCAGCGGGGGTAGAGGAACAGGTTGCCATGCCCTGCTGGGCCAGACAGTGACTGCAGTGCTCCCTGGCCTAGAGGCCGCCCTTGGACCAACCATCTGATTGGGGAGGGGACAAATCTTTCCTTGGCTGAGTGGTTCCCGCAGGCCTGTTTGGGAAAGAGGGGGGAAAAAAGTCAAATCTGGATTTTTCATCAGTTTTTTAAGTAAGAAGAAAACAAACACGAGGGGGCAGATGAACCCGGTGCCCACAATCTGCTCCACCTGACCTGGCGGGGGCCAGAGGGTCTCAGGTCTGGTCAGGAGCTTCAGGTATTTTCACGCTTTGAGAGGAGTGAAAAGAAGGGCTTCCCTACTCTGTCTACTGCTCTGGATCCAGAGCTGATGAGTAGGGAGATAGACTGCCACACTGCCCTTGCAGGACTGTACTCTTTGTCCCCTGGTCTAGCAGTGGTGCATGCATGGCCTCTTTCACCCACGCAGCCCCTTCGCCTCCTCTCTGTGTCCTGGAGGGGTGGCAGCTCTGAGGGCTGAGGGATATCGAGGGAAAGCCAGGGCAGAGCTGCTTCAGTTTGAGGAAACCAGCCCTATATGTGTTCCCAGTGGACAGTCCACTCCCCTTGCACACAGCTGCTCCCCGGTTCACATGTCCATGGTCAGCCTGAGTCCTTTCCTCCTACGATGTTTCATAGAAAGTCCCACTTCCCTCTTCCCTGGTACTGCCCCCTGCTCAGAAGACTGGGCAACCTCATAATTTGAACTGTGAGTGGATCAATCAGTAGCTACTATAAACCACTCATTTATCAGATCATCCTGAAGGATTTTGCCCAATTAACGTGAAGTAAAGCAGACTGCGTCAACCCATTGTGGAACCTTTCTGAATAGTGCCCTAGTGACCTGAAAGAATTATTACAGCTTCCCAAGGGGCCTCTTTTCTAATGAGGGAGCAGTTTAGGCATGGGGAGAGTTTGACTCTGCTTCCTCTGAGGGCAGGCCAGAATTCCTGAAACTTGCTCCAGGCTCTCTTTTTTCTCCCAAAGAACCATTAATTAGGGTTCCTGGAATTTGCAACAATTTTCAGCAGAGTTGAAGAGCATCCACGGAAGGATGCCAGATCAGTCACATTTACTAAGCACTTACTGTGTGCAGAGCATTGTACAAAGAGCTTGAGGAAGTGCAATATAAAAGAGTTGGTAGACATGTTCCCTGAACACTATGAGCTTTCCTTCTCAACATTTTTCTCTGTGATGTGGCAGAGGAGTGAGAAGGAGCATCAAGACCGAGGCAGAAGGAGAGTCAAGGCAGGACTCTCTGTGACTCTCGTTCTTAAAGATGTGTGGGAAGCAGCACTGTTCCCAGGAAAAGCCTTCTGGGAGGGAGGAGGATGAGAAGGAGAGGTCATAAGTTTAAGACAATGAAGCAGAGATGGGGGAGAGTGGAATTGAAGTGCACCCTCTGTGGTGGTCATCACAGGGAAAAAGGTGGAAGTTTCCAGGAACTAAACTGAGGTTTTGTTCTTTGTAAGGCAACAAAGCATCCCAACCCTACATTCCACTATGCATTTTGTTTTCCGTTTATGGTATTTGTTAAGCACGTACTACGTGTCAAACACTATTCTAAGTGCTAGGTAGATATGTCACATCGGGCACAGTCTCTCTCCCACATGGGACTTGCAATCTAAGTAGGAGAGAGAACTGGAGAATTGAGGCTTGGGGAAATTAAGTGACTTGCCCAAGATCACACAGCAAGCATTCAGCAGAGCCAGGTTTAGAACTCTGGTCCTCTAACTCCCAGGCCTGTGATATTTCCACTAGGCCATGTTGCTACTGAGTTCATTGTTTCCCTCTTGTTGAGTCCTCAGTAGGTTGCCAGAGAAGACAACAGGTAGAAGCCCTAAGAGCTCATCACTTTTCCTCTGCATAAATCAAGGCGGCAGGTGCCTCCACTAAGGCATCTTTGGAAAGCTAGTGCCCTTGACTCTCCTCTCCCACACCCTCATCACTCCAAGGTTCCTTAGTCAAGAAAGGATCTCCAAGTAGATCCAGTGGGGCAACAAGAAGATGGGA